>NC_057807.1:3617291-3696615 GCF_018294505.1 Triticum aestivum
AACACTTGTTCCCATCCACAACCATGTTTGGTGATTAGGAATATGGGGTTATTTCATTATTTACTTAGAGTATATATGTTTAACTTGTAATACATGCAAGTCAAGCATAAGTTCTTTTCTTAGCTTGGGCTTTAATTTATTTGCAGTTACAGAAGTAGCATTGTGTTAGTACTGTTTTAAAAAAAAAATTCTCTTTCTTCTCCTTGGTGAGAGGCTGCTGCTGTATTTTCTGTTCAGTAGTTAACCTTCTCATATAGTCTTCTCTTTTACTGAAGTTGTACTGTTTTATTTCTTCTTTCTAGTATATTTTTCTGATGAACATACATTAACCTTCTCTGCAGTCTTCTGTTTTTCTGCTCTTGAGTGCAAAAGCAACGTCAAAAAGAGTTGTAACAGAGTGGTCCTCTGAATAACTGTTACCTGCACTTTGCTGGCTATTAAACGAAGCTGGGGCTTAAGCCTTTTATCTAGAAATATAGCCCTTGGAAAACTTTGTGCTGCATTCCGTGTTTGTATTTAAATTTAAATGGACTGCACAGGAGCATTCTACGGTGCTCTAATGAGATCATATATGGTACTCTTTCCAGGTAGCTGTTGCCCTCTCTCATGCGGCTATTCTTGAAGAATCCATGCGGGCACGTGATCTACTGATGGATCAAAATGTGGCCCTAGATCTAGCTCGGCGAGAGGCTGAAATGGCAATACGTGCTCGCAATGACTTCCTAGCTGTGATGAATCATGAAATGCGAACCCCGATGAACGCGATAATAGCCCTTTCCTCCTTACTACTAGAAACTGAACTTACCCCTGAGCAGCGCCTAATGGTGGAAACAGTGTTGAAAAGCAGCAACCTTTTAGCGACGCTCATCAATGACGTCTTGGATCTTTCGAAACTCGAGGATGGGAGTTTCGAACTGGATATAAGTGCATTCAATCTCCATGCTGTTTTCAAAGAGGTTTGTACGAAAATATCGCCTTCCCAACCACCTAATACCGGTGGCGATGCATGTTACTCTAACCCTGAACTTGTTATATGGCATTGCAGGTGATGAGTTTCGTCAAGCCGATTGCAGCCATAAAAAAACTCTCTGTGTCGGCCATGTTATCCCCTGACCTGCCCCTATCTGCCATCGGTGATGAGAAGCGACTCATGCAAACTATTCTGAACGTCTGCGGCAATGCCGTTAAGTTTACCAAGGAGGGCCACATCTCGCTCGTAGCGTCAGTTGTGAAGTCTGACGCTCTAAGAGAGTTCAGAAGCACCGATTTCCATCCGGTCGCGACTGATGGCCATTTCTATGTAAAAGTTCAGGTAAAGATTGCACCACAGAAACTCCATGCTCTAATCAATGTAACTCTTAAATGAGAATGGCATGTGTGAGGATCACATGAAACTCTGTGGTTTCAGGTTAAAGATACAGGGTGCGGCATCAGCCCCCAGGATGTATCCCATGTGTTCACAAAGTTTGCTCACACGCAGAGCGGCGGGAACCAGGGGTACAACGGCAGCGGCCTCGGGCTCGCCATTTGCAAGAGGTATTCTACCAATGTTCTAACAGATTCCCTGCATTAATGGTTGATGGGTTGATCAATGACATAGTGACTTAGAAACGCCTGAATGTGCAGGTTTGTGAGCCTGATGGGTGGGCACATATGGCTGGAGAGCGACGGCGCGGGGAAGGGCTGCACGGCGACGTTCGTGGTGAAGCTGGGGGCCTGCGACGCGTACCAGCAGCCGGCGGTCCCTCTGGTGTGGCCGAGCCATGCCGGCTCCGACCCGTCTGGCCCGGCTCGCAGAGAAGAGAGAGGGCTGTCTAACCTGAAACCTAGGTACCAGAGGAGTATATGACATGATAACCGAAACCGATGGTTCATCGTCTAATTTTGTGGGTCGGGTGGGGTGAGGTAGGAGATGGAATGGAAGGTTCCGGGGGTATGTTTGTTTGTACACATGATGTAAAGAGGATGGTGATTGGCGCGTCCTGTAATCTGATGGATGTTGCTGTGCGGTTAATAGTGCATGGCAGCAGTAGGGTACGGTTGTTGCACCTGGCTGATGATTCTGCTGCAGTGCTGTGCAGTGCTGGCCCGTTGTTGCAAAGAGTTGGAGGCCCATTGCAGCATGCAGCAAAGCACAACCAACCAGTGTAGTAGATTCTGTAGTAACCAGATGGAAAAGAGCTATGGACGAAATTTGTGATGAAATGTACAAGTCACTGAAGATCTCTTGCAGTTTGGCTCACTCGGTTTCTTTTGTTTTCTTTTTCTGATAATGGACTATTTTGTTGATGCATGAAGTCTTGCATCTCCAACAAAACATTGAGGCCTCCTTTGGTTTGGAGGAGTTCTTAGAATTTCATAGGATAGGATTTTTATAGAAAAAATTTCTTTAGGCCCTTTGGTTAGGAATTCTTCTTATCCTCCACATTTCATAGGAAAATAAACGTTAGCCTAGACTCAATGGGAAAAAAAAATCCTATGATATGAAACAAAGAGCATCTCCTTGTCTATTCCTATTAATAGGATTTGAGATACATCTCATTTCCTATGTCTTTCCTATTCCTATGATTTTTCTATCTTATAAACCAAAGGAAGCGTAACTTTAGACCATGAAATGGATCCAAATTGGCAAAAATCCGAAAAGATGAATAATACATTATCTGTAAAAGATGAAGAATACATTTACTACTTGTATATCATTCCATTTTTTTATTCCTTTGAAACCAGGCATTCCCTTCGTCCCAAAATAAGTGTGTTGATTTAGTACAAAGTTAGCAAGCATGATACTTGCAAAACCAATACTCTTATCTCTGGCTAACTGGCTTCATTCACGCCAAATAAACAACAATGTATGGTAGCCATGACCTGCTGTCCATTGTCATGAAGCACAATGGGCATGCACATGTACAAGAGAACAAGCACACCGGTGGCTCTAGAAGCATAAGACCAGCAAACTGGCAACATGATTCTCAACAAAAGAACCCGAAGATGCCATCGTGGCTTCTTCAGATTTCAAAGGTGAAGGCCTCAAGATCAAGGGAAAAGAAAGACAAAATAATGAAATGCATCTTTCTGTCACCGAGCTAATCATATCACACAATTTCACTATTTCCTCTATCCTCTTGATTGATCATGTCATCAAGAAGGGAGATACATTATGCATCTAGAAATACTTCAAAGATATAAGCATAACAACTACAACTACAACTGGATAAATCATCTCATAAACATACTTAAGATCCACCATAAAAGATAAATAATCGATTTTGTAACCATGTAGGCAACTTGTAGAGTCTAAATCAATGAAAGTACATAGTCGTTATATGAAGCATACTATATAATAGTGCAAAAATGCAAATGGTTCTCGCTGATCCAAAGGCCGATCCAATAAGGTACTGCAGTAGAGCCAAGGCCGATCCAAAGGCCGGGCAAAAGAGGCGACCGCCCCGGTCGTCGAGAGAGAAGGACCCCAAATATACATAACAACTATAATTATATACATTACACCCGAAAGATTATTGAATACATAAAAAGAGTCTCAATTTGCAGGAGCACAAGTTCACACTACACAGTAATAGATTGTAGGACAAACCAATCCGACTGGTGAAGTTGAGCTTAATTACATTGCTAGTCTCTATTTATGATGGATGTCTCATTATCATAATACAATTTATGATAACATGATTTTTGTGTTCAGATGAATGCACAATTTTTCATTTGAGAAATGGGTGGGAGATCTTAGATTTACCAAATAAAACAAAGCGAATCTAGACTAGCATGTCAGATAATCGAATCATATGTCAAACTACAATCAACAATATTTCATGTCCTTCTATTATTATAATGATGGTCCTAATATGAATACAAGTACAAAAGCATGCAAATGTTGTGAGCCTATTACTGAACCCAACTAGCAAGTCGTATTTGCCATGGCCTAGAAATTTCTATAAATCTAGTTCCTAACATACACTAGAAACCACTATTAAGAATTTGGTTAGTGTGTATGATTTAGAAAATCTCTTCCGCGATATTTAATAATGTTAAAAGATATATATGGACACCCATAAATATGAAAATATATGTGTATATACACTAAATCATTCATGCAATATTTAAAAGTCAATTCAAAGGACTTTTTAACTAGAAAGAGAGTTTTTTTGTTAATTTTATTTTTTCTCCGCTAATATATTTTACAACTGTATAACAATGAATATGTTAACTATTATTTATAAACAATGTTATGCGACTAACTATAATGTCTAAGCAATAGAAAATTATACAAATTAAAAATCTAATATGTTATACTTAGTTTAAAATAAGTATAAAAGTTTATCATAAAAAATAATTGGTTTAGATGCACCCGGGTCAAAAAAATGATTTAAATGGCCATTGTGTATTTTTTTGACAATTAGACTTCAAATCCAAACTTGTTTGTACTCTTTACCTCTGATTGCGTATTCAGAAAATTAGTGTTACACATCACAAAACTGGAAATATTGTTTGTGTTTGTAGTTATAATTAGTTTGATGGACATTTTATTTACCTCAATCCCGATTGTCTCTGCATGCTCGACGACCCTCCTGGTCTGAATGCACTAGTCCACCTATTGAGCAAACAGATGGAGATCATGCTTCTCTTTGACGAAGTTTTTCTTCAATATATGGTTCATGCTCTCGCTTCTCTGTGTGGAAGTCATCCGCTCACAGAATATTTTCTTTTAATAAGCTGAGATCCACTCGTGTCTGTCATCCCACAGCGTATTCATCCCTTCGTCGTTTCGCAAGTTGTATTTCTGCATGAGGTCCTTCCATGCTCGTTCAAATTCTGACGACATTAATGGATGATTGAGCACTCCAGTGAGGCCAGCCTTGAATGTGTCGTACGCCTTATACAACAAGGCGAGGTGGTCTTTGTACTTCTTCATTATGTGTGAGCGGCACCACTTATGCAATGTATTTTTAATGCTGCCTTCATCGAAAAACATTGGTCTGAGAGGCACAAGTAGTTTATTTTTATTAAGTTGTCTATGTGCAAGAAAGACGGAAGAAATAGAAGTGGATCAAACAAATGTAAATATACAGGTGTTGTATTATACCTGTGAGCATCAGATTGGCAGCTTGTAGTTCATGCACCTCAAGAATGTTTTGAAAACCCATTCAAACTACGGGATTGTTTCATCTCGCACAAGGGAGGCAACAAATATCATGCTATGGAGATGATGGTTCACTCCCACAAATACTCCCAGCGGCATGTGGAACTTATTCGTTTTATATGTCGTGTCGAATGTTACGCATTCTTCGAAATCTTCATAAGATCCTCTGCAACTTGCACTAACCCAGAAGACGTTTCTTACATGTGTATCTGCATTGACGTCGTAATCATAGAAGAACTCTAGGTTGATTTTCTTTATCTTCTTAAAGAAACCTAGAAGTTTCTTGACGTCATCTTGAGACCCCTCTCTTGCAAACTGTTGTTTTCTGCATTTCAAACACAATGCAAACCTATCTTATCAAAACGGTAAATAATTACCCAAAGAATCCTCAAGCAATATGTTTTGTTGTGTGCTTATTTGTTCACCCAGTCGCGGCTAGTATGTCCCATGAATTGCAGACCACTGGTCATACGTGACAGTGTTGACATCATCTGTGCGTGTGTGTGGTTGTCCAGCTGCATGTCCTTCACCAACTGGTCAATCAAAGGATCATCTCTTTTGTGTGAGTGTAGGTGCAAGAGCATCCCAGGGCTTTCGATCATCTTGTGATTGTTCTTGAGCTCACCTTGTGTATCATAAAGCTCCCATTCTTCCCCTCTTTCACTCTAATTCTTGCTCGGCAACCAGTCCTTTTTGATGTCTTGCCACGTTTCCGGTCATATTCTGCCACAATCAAATTGTGCTTCCCTTCTCTAGAGCAGACAATGTAGTGATTTGTCTTGTGGCGCGCATTTTTGCGTATGCCAAGCCCTGCATGTCTTGCATAAGTGTTGTAAAACTCCCATGCATTGTCGTACGAGCTGGACTTCATTCCAGCGGCAGGTATGAGGTTTGGTGGCATGTTTTGATTTTGCAAGATAGCGTTGTGGTAAACCATGTTAAGAAAAAAAATTCCATCATCATCTTTTTGAATTTGTTTATGACATAATTTCCTTTTGTCACATTGTTAAAGACTAAGTGCAATGCACTATGATACTAAGTGTATTGTTCTATTTTAGAAAAGAGGACTGCATCCGTAGGTAAGAAAGCACTGCATATTATTTAGATTTGTTCAAAGAGTCAACTGTATTAGATATTGGACCAAACTGCACATGGGACGCAAGTGCACTGCTTTTCTTAGTGGACTGGAATGTCATATAATTTTTTAGGCCAGAAAACTTACATGCGTGTACTGTCTTTTATCCGATGGCGTTTGCACCTCGCCGGGTTGTTTTGGACATGGTGGGGTTATAACAGAACTGTGTAGTTGAGGGTCTCGCGGTGGCAGTAGTGAGGAAGACTTGTTCCTGTTGTTGACTTCTGGCCGAGGCACCCTTGGTGGTCACTGCATTGAACTTGATGCAGCAGTTGCACATGGAGCTCTGTTTTGTGCAGCAAGTGCACGCCGAGGTCTGTTTTGTGCTGCAGGTGCACGCGGAGGTAATCTAGTGCTGTAGTGATGTCTCACTGGATTGATTTCAAATTGTTGGGGTGGCGACACATCAACATCAACATCATAATCATCTTCATCATCATGGCCAACAACATCGTCATTGTCTGTTCGGACATGCTGTCCAAATGTAGTGTACTCATGCTTGTACTCTGGCTTGAAAATTATTATTGGCTCATCGTCATCGGCATCATCAACACAATCCTGTTGGTGAGTGCCCTCCCCCATGAAGGTGATATCATCGCCATCTTCCACTACCGCTTCTTCCTGGAAAAAATCTTCTTTCGGAGAGTATTGCACCTTGTTGGTGGTAGTGTAGAACCCTCGAGGTATCTCAAGAGTTACCCATCCAGTGTTTGCAGAAGCTTGGCTCACCATGGAATTCAGAGGCTCTGTGTTGGGATTTATCCGCGATATTTTTTGTCTGCTGAACTGAACTTCCTGCACAAAACGGTCGAGCTGCATTGTCAGGCGAAATGAACCGAATGATGCGAACTGCATTGACTTAAAAAGGGCACTATGAAGTAATGCAGGGGATTGCATCATAGCACAGGGCGAACTGTACTACATAAATGAGCGACTGCACTACAATTTTACTAACGGTGAACTGAAGTAACTGCACTACAACGGCTTTGCAGACGTACTGAACTTCATGTACTGCACTGGCTGTAATATCTAAACTGAGGGCGAATGAGAAGTGAACTGCTTACCTCATGTTGCGGTGTATCTTTGTGTTTGCACGAAGTTCCCTTCGTTACCGTCAGTACCTTTATTGCATTCACATGTGTAGTCCACTTTTCTTTACCCTTCTTCAGTAGCTCATGCACAATTTGAACTTAACTCAATGTCATTGGAGATGAAAGTTTTGAGCTGAACCTCACCGACGCTTGAATCCAGGTACTAGCGGTGGAGGAAGGAGCCTTGCGAGCACTTCTTTTCCTTCTGATTGGTGTTATGTTGAGGCAGCATGAACTCGGATCTAGCGAAGGATGGAATGCAGTGTATCTTGACGCGACACCGACATGCGAGGCCGATGCCGCGGAAGAAGAAGGTCAGGTGGAGCGAGGAAGTGGTGCTCCAATCCCGCTACCACGGAAGAAGGCCTGGAGGGGTGGGGCGACGATGATCCGAGCCCGTTGCCGCGGAAGAAGGCCTGGAGGGGTGGGTGGCGGTGCTCCTAGGCCGCTGTCGCGGGAGAAAGCGGGGAGGGGAGGGGCGACATCTCTGTCGGCCGCTTCTGCGGAAGGAGGCGGGGAGGGGAGGGGCGACGGCACTCCCGACCGTTGCTGTGGTAGGAGGATAGGAGGGGAGGGGCGGTAGCATGGAGGTGGGGGTGTTAGCAGAATAAGGTGGGTGATACGTCTCTAATGTATCTATAATTTTTTATTGTTCCATGCTATTATACTATCTGTTTTGGATGTTTAATATACATTATTATGCTATTTTATATTATTTTTGGGACTAACCTATTAACCTAGAGCCGAGTGCCAGTTTCTGTTTTTCCTCGTTTTTGAGCTTCATAGAAAAGGAATACCAAACAGAGTCCAAACGGCATAAAACTTCACGATGATTTTTCTTGGACCAGAAGACACCCAGAGGACTTGGAGTCCAAGCCAGAAGATCCACGGGGCGGCGACAAGGGTGGAGGGTGTGCCCCCTGCCTTGTGGTCCCCTCGAGACTCCCCTGACCTATCTCTTCGTCCTATATATTCACATATGTTCCAGAACCCTTGGAGCAAGCCACGAAAATACTTTTCCACCGCCACAACCTTCTATTCCCGTGAGATCCCATCTTGGGGTCTTTTCCGGCAATCTTCCGAAGGGGGATTCGATCATGGAGGGCATCTACATCAACCCTATTGCCTCTCTGATGATGTGTGAGTAGTTTACCTCACACCTGTGGGTCCATAGCTAGTAGCTAGATGACTTCTTCTCTCTCTTCGATTCTCAATACCACGTTGTCCTCGATGTTCTTGGAGATCTATCCAATGTAATCTTATTTTGCGGTGTGTTTGCCGAGATCTGATGAATTGTGGATTTATGATCAGATTATCTATGAATATTATTTGAATCTTCTCTGAATTCTTATATGCATGATTTGATATCTTTGTATTTCTCTTCGAATTATCGGTTTGGTTTGGCAACTAGATTCGTGTTTCTTGCAATGGGAGAGGTGCTTAGTTTTGGTTTCAATCTTGCGGTGTCCTCACCCAGTGAAAAAGTAGGGGTAGCGAGGCACGTATTTGTATTGTTGCCATCAAGGATAAAAAGATGGGGTTTTCATCATATTGCTTGAGTTTATCCCTCTACATCATGTCATCTTACTTAAGGCGTTACTCCGTTCTTTATGAACTTAATACTCTAGATGCATGCTGGATAGCAGTCGATGTGTGGAGTAATAGTAGTAGATGCAGGCAGGATTCAGTCTACTTGACACGGACGTGATGCCTATATGCATAATCATTGCCTTGGATATTGTCATAACTTTGCGCTTTTCTATCAATTGCTCGACAGTAATTTGTTCACCCACCGTATTATTTGCCTTCAAGAGAGAAGCCTCTAGCGAAACCTATGGCCCCCGGGTCTATTTTCCATCATACTTGTTTCTGATCTTCTATTTTCCTCATTATATTTTCAGATCTAAAACCAAAAATACCAAAAATATCTTGCTCAATTTATTTACTTTTATTTTTTATATGTTTTAGCAATCTTTTATGAAGGAAATATGCCCTAGAGGCAATAATAAAGTTGTTATTTTATATTTCCCTATTCATGATAAATGTTTATTATTCATGCTAGAATTGTATTAACTGAAAACTTGATACATGTGTGAATACATAGACAAAACACCATGTCCCCTAGTATGCCTCTACTAGATTAGCTCGTTGATCAAAGATGGTTAAGTTTCCTAGCCATGGACATGAGTTGTCATTTGATCAATGGGATCACATCATTAGTGGAATGATGTGATGGACAAGACCCATCCGTTAGCTTAGCATAATGATCGTTCAATTTTATTGCTACTACTTTCTTCATGTCAAATACATATTCCTCTGACTATAAGATTATGTGCTATCAAACGTCACAACATAACTGGGTGATTATAAAGATGCTCTACAGGTATCTCCGAAGGTGTTTGTTGGGTTGGCATATATCGAATTAGGATTTGTCACTCGGAGTATCGGAGAGGTGTCTCTGGCCCTCTCGGTAATGCACATCATATGAAGCCTTGCAAGCAATGTGACTAATGAGTTAGTTGTGGGATGATCAATTACAGAACAAGTAAAGAGACTTGCCGATAACGAGATTGAACTAGGTATGAAGATACCGACAATCGAATCTCGGGCAAGTAACATACCGATGACAAAGGGAATAACGTATGTTGACATAGCGATTCGACCGATAAAGATCTTCGTAGAATATGTGGGAACCAATATGAGCATCCAGGTTCCTCTATTGGTTATTGACCGAAGAGGTGTCTCGGTCATGTCTACATAGTTCTCGAACCCATAGGGTCCGCATGCTTAACATTCGATGATGATATGTATTATATGGGTTATGTACTTTGGAGACCGAAGGTTGTTCGGAGTCCTATATGAGATCACGAACATGACGAGGAGTCTCTAAATGTTCGAGAGGTAAAGATTGATATACTGGAAGGTGGTAATCGAACACTGGAAGGATTTTGTAATGTATCGGGTACATACCGGTGTATCGGAGGGGTTACCGAAACCCCCCGGGGGAAGATATGGGCCATATGGGCCATATATAGGAGGGATGATAACCAGCCCACAAGGTGCTGGTGCGCCCCCCCACAAGGGAGGAGGCCGAATTGGACTAGGGAAGGGGGCTCCACCCCCCTTTCCTTCTCCTTCTCCCTCTCCTTCCCCCTTTTCCCCTCCGTTAGAAGGAAGGGGGATGCGAATAGGACTAGGAGTCCTAGTAGGACTCCCCACCCCTTGGGGCGCGCCCTAGGCCGGCCTCCTCCCCTCTCCCTCCTTTATATACGGGGGCAGGGGGCACCTCTAGACACATCAATTGTCTTAGCCGTGTGCGGTGCCCCCTCCACCGTTTACTCCTCCGGCCATATTGTCGTAGTGCTTAGGCGAAGCCCTGCGCGGATCACATCATCGTCACCACTCCGTCATGCTGACGGAACTCATCTACTCCTTCAACCCTCTGCTGGATCAAGAGTTCGAGGGACGTCATCAAGCTGAACGTGTGCAGAACTCGGATGTGCCGTACGTTTGGTGCTTGATCAATTGAATCGAGAAGACGTTCGACTACATAAACCGCGTTAAGCTAACGCCCCCGCTTTCGGTCTACAAGGGTACGTGGACACACTCTCCCCCTCTCGTTGCTATACATCTCCTAGATAGATCTTGTGTGAGTGTAGGAATTTTTTTGAAATTGGATGCTACGTTTCCCAACATTTTATACCTATCACTATCATATCTCATCCTTGCAAGTGACCGAGAAGGGATTGACAACCCCTTTATCGCGCTGGGTGCAAGCATTTGATTGTTTGTGCAGGTGCATAGATTGGGGACTTGCTTGTACCTCATACTGGATTGATACCTTGGTTCTCTAACTGAGGGAAATACTTATCTCTATTTTGCTGCATCACCCTTTCCTTTTCAAGGAAAAAACCAACACAAGCTCAAGGAGTAGCAGTGGGTGTTACGAGAATAAGACTCTTAAGGGTGTTATGATAAACCCACCCTATATATATTACGGTGGGTACACATTTTTATATGAACATGAACGACAACTGTTCTGTTCTCAGATAGATATAAGAAGGCATGGTTCTTCATCATCTAGAGAGCAGCTACATGATTTGCAGTGCCAGGGGATGGCACTAATTAACACTAATAATTTACTCTATCTGCCTAATCAATTGACCATGCAAGGTCAAAAGGTGACAGGGTCATCCTCCTCACTCTCGCTTATGCAAGCACCGTGCTCAGCCCACAGCTGGATCCGATCAGGAGGCCGCCTCCACCCGTGTGGATCTTGAACTTGCATTCTCACCCAAAGAAAAGAACATACAGACGATTTCAGTACATTCCAAAGTAGAGCATCGACTTGGCAAATCCGCCCACTCACACAGACGCGTCCGTGGTTAGTGATCGGTTACACCTCAAATTTATTTCTCTACATCTGGATACTCCATATTTGAAACCTTAAATCCATACAGAGCATATGCAAACTAGGAAATTCTACGTAGATCAATCTATACTACCTGAATCGTCATCAGAGATGTCCACTATCTCCGTGCCCAGCTCCGGGCACATGGGCGGCAGCTGCAGCTCTGGCTGCTCCGCATCGGCCTCCGCCTCCATCTCCGCTTCCACCTCGTTGAAGAGCGCAACAGTCTCCTCCTATTCTTGCTAGAGGAAGCGTCAGTTGGACTACATGTACACTTCATACTAGATGGACTCCATGATGAGCTGCTGCTCTGCCATCTCGGCCGCTTGGGCAACCGCAAACTCCGCCTCCGTGTCCTCCATGTTGAAGCCCAGAGCCGGTGCCAGCTCCTCCTTCGGCTGGTCCACCTTCATCAGAGCCGGCTGCTCCTCCTCCTCCTCCTCCTCCTCCGGCTCCAGTGAGTCCGAAGGCAGGCCAACAACGATATGGGCGGCGCGCCTTGCTCGGACCTCCTGCTCAATCTGGAATTGGCGCTCCGGCGTGAGCATAGCATACATGGTCTTCTTTTGCAGAACCATGTCAAAGCCGGAGGGCGTGGGAAGAGCGGCGGAGTGGGAGAGAGGTGGATGGGCTCGGGATGGTGGCACAGAGAGGGAGGAGGTGGATGTGGCTAATGTTGGGGGTCGTCGGCCTACTTAAATAGCTAGATTTGGCCTCGAGCGGCGAGCTGGAGCGGCGCCACGCAACATTCACACCCCCACTAGAGAGGACATTCGTCGGAACGCCGGGTTTCTGGACGATTCCATGTGGGACCCCATCGCCAGTCCAACATGGCGGTCATGCCTGGGTGCCCCATATCCACCCTGCATTTGGGCTAGATATGAGCGGTGCCGATCAGCCTGGGCATTTGAGGCCTGTTTAAGAAGTCGGTCTTGGTCGCTTTTTTGTGACCAGCCACTGACCAACGTTTGAGGCGGGTTTGGGGCGCCCGGTGCTCTTATGCCCACTTCTGACTTGTGATGCATTAGTGTCACCAACTTGATGGTTTTGTTTGTAGGTACACTTTAACAGGGTAGCATAAAACTATGATGGTAGCAGTATCATGTTCAGTTGGTCAGCACAAGTGATTGAAAATGATGTCAGATTACAAAGTGGTAAAAATGATGTGAAAGTGAAACTATGACTGTAAGAGTAGCTAGTGATTCGATCCAATTTGGAAGCAACATGGAGTAGAGCAAAGCAATGTGAGGGCTAGATCTTGTAATCTCTCAAGGATGAATGTGCCCTCCTTAGGATTATACCCGAGGATGGCTCTGCAAACGATGTGGAGATCCGTGGTTATCATCCGGTCGTCCTCGCTCTCACCAGTGATCAGGTTCATGCTATGTTAGGGATATAAACCCCACAGTATAATCCGCCATGTTGGGGTGGGTCATTCAAGTGGCGACTTACGATCAAGACTCAAGATGGGCTCTGGCGTTCAAAGATCTCAAGATCTGCGGGGCGATTCATAAGGTGGTCCGGCTCGTAGGTCGGCACTTGAAGATAGTGGCTTATGGCCCAGAAGCTTAAGTCGCCGCCTGAAGCTTCCTTACTTAGAAAACAAGATAACCAGGAAACATACTAGATCACGGATCACAAAGCGACCCAGACTCTATTGTAAGCCCATGGCCTCAACCTATATGTAAAGGGGAGCCCCTAGAGCCAAGAGGACTAAGTTACAAGCTCTCGAGTAGTAGGTTAGCCAAATCACACCCTTATAATCGAGATCATCGTCATCATCAATAAACACAAAGTAGGACATAGGCTTTTACCTCGACAATGAGGGGCCGAACCTGGGTAAATTCTTGTCTTTCGATTCAGATCAGCCCTGTTCAAGCTACTGCCTTGTGGCGATGGCCTCACCATTAAGTCCTTTCATGAGGACATCTGTTGTGACAAAACCATGACAGTTGGCACCCACCGCGGGGCTATCGCTCGGTGGTGTTGAGTTCTTGGAGGGAGCTCTCCAAGGGATTGAGGGAAACGCGATCAACCACATGACCAAGAGCCGCCGTGGCAAGCTCTACATCGACGACTCAGGCTGGGGTCCCGAGGACGACTCAATTGAGTATGGGTACCGGGTCCCCTTAGGCAAGATCCATGTCTTCATCAGCAAGATCGGCAAGTCGGGACCCGAGCTGGACATCTACACCGACATCGTCAAGCCGGCTCGGCGCACGCAACCTGCCCGGGCTCAAGACGGCTGGAATCACATCTTCGTTGGCTTCACTCAGGGAGTTGATCTCGGAGACTACTCGGTGTTTGGTGGCGTTACCTAGATCTACTCCGATGGCGAGTCATCGGTCGGGGAAACAAGTCAATTTGCCCCTTGTACAACGACATGCTTGGGGGTTGCTCTGATAATGTGTTGCCGTCTGACGATCATGAGTCGCCCCGCTGGACCGCCGTCTATATGGCAGGCACCGCCCGGCTTTTGATTCTACTATGGCAGTTTCCACAGGAGGTACCGGCGCGTCGACAACTGATCCAAGCGTGGCCGGGCCTATCAACCGGCAACCCAAGTCTTCTCGGAGCTGGCTGCCTTGTTGGCAACCCTCCTTGAGTCGCTGTTAACAGCAAAAAATCAATAGGAGCGTAATGCGGAGGTGGCTAAGATCCGTGAGAAGATGACTAAGGCTCAGGAGGACATCAATGCTGAGAATACTCGCATGGTGCAGCTACAAACCCACATTCGTAAAGTAATAGAGGGCCTAAGGACAGAGGCATGTCGCTTGGGCCTCCATCACCACGCCTCTGAGGCGGTTCACAGGAGACGCCTGTTCCACACACCTGCACCCGGTGCTAGTACAAGCACCCCCGCGGAACCAGTCATACCCCAGTTGACCCGGGATCTACCTCGAGCCGCCAACTGAGGGACCTCTCCAGCTCAGCCTCATCAGCGAGCTCCAAAGCCACCACCTGTTTGGACAACTCCGGATCACTTTGTGACATTGACGGGTCACTTCTCCAATCCTGTGGATAACTTGGTGGCAGTGACTACTAGCCTTGCCGCCCTTCCAATCACAGGCAATAGCCCGATCGAAAGGGAAGCTTTGCATGCCATCGAATTGTTGAAAACTGCTATGGGCCAACAGGAAAATTACTCTTACACCCAACAACGGCTCCACTCAACTGCACACCCGAGCCACAGCAAGAGTCGGCATGCCGAGTTGCCATCTGTCTCTAGCAACGCCCGACGGATGCACGAGCAGCCGAATAACCTACCCCAGCTTGAGGGCCTAGTGCTTAGGAGATTGTTGATATGGCTCACGTGCAGCGGGAGGCACAAGCCGCCAATACGGTGTTTCATCAGCCACCCCCATGACTCCCCTAGCCTCTCAAGGTCTTGGGTCAAGCACGCGAACAATCAGAGTATCATGCCTAGTGCCCGCTCTGTGCAATGAGCATATACCCAAGGATTTCAAAGGTCCTCGGAAAGTTCCCAACTACACGCCTGATACATCTCCAACATACATATAATTTTTTATTGTTACATGCTATTATATTACCTATCTTGGAGGATTTATATGCAGTTTAGTACTATTTTCTATCATTTTTTGGGACTAACCTATTAACCTAGTGCCCTAGTTGCTATTTTTTCCTTGTTTTTGACTTTTCAGAAAGGAATATCAAATGGAGTCCAAACAGAATAAAACTTTACGATGATTTTTCTTGGACCAGAAGACACCCACGAGACTTGGGAAGAGGGCCAGAAGAGCCTCAAGGAGGCCACAAGCCCTAAGGCCGCGCCCTAGGGGGGCTAGCTTGTGGCCCCCTCGAGGGTCCCCTAACCCTTATTCCAGCTCTACATATTCTCAAAAATTCCCGAACATCATAAGCGTCCACAAAAATACTTTTCCGCCACCACAAGCTTCTGTTCTCGTGAGATCCCATCTTGGGGACTTTTTCGGTGATCTGCTGGAGGGGGATTCGATCATGGAGGGCTTCTACATCAACCTAGCTGCCTTACAGATGGTGTGTGAGTAGTTAAGCACAGACCTACAGGTCCATAGCTAGTAGCTAGATGGCTTCTTCTCTCTCTTCGATTTTCAATACCATGTTCTCCTCGATGTTATTGGAGTACTATCCGATGTAATCTTCTTTTGTGGAGTATTTGTTGGGATCCGATGAATTGTGGGTTTATGATCATATTATCTATGAATAATATTCGAGTCTCCTCTAAACTCTTTTATGCATGATTTAAATAGCTTTGTATTTCTCTCCGATCTATTGATTTGGTTTGGCCAACTAGATTGATCTATCTTGCCACGAGAGAGGTGCTTTGTGATGGGTTCAATCTTGCGATGTCCTCATCTAGTGACATAGTATGGGTAGCGAGGCACAGATTGTATTGTTGCCATTAAGGGTAAAAAGACGAGGTTTATATCATATTGCTTGAGTTTATCCCTCTACATCATGTCATCTTGCTTAAAGCGTTACTCTGTTCTTTTGAACTTAATACTCTAGATGCAGACAGGAGTCGGTCGACGTGTGGAGTAATAGTAGTAGATGCAGAATCGTTTCAGACTACTTGTCATGGATGTGATGCCAATATTCATGATCATTACCTTAGATATCATCATAACTAAGCGCTTTTCTATCAATTTCTCAGTAATTTGTTCACCCATCGTATGTTTTCTTTCAAGAGAGAAGCCTCTAGTGAAAGCTATGGCCCCCGGGTCTATTTTCCATCATATATTTTCAGATCTATAAAACCAAAAACCTAAAAAATACCTTGCTGAAATTTATTTATATTTACTTTATTTTATATTTTAGTTATCATTTTTATCTATGTCTATTAGATCTCATTCTTGCAAGTAACCGTGAAGGGATTGACAACCCCTTTATCACGTTGGGTTTCAAGTGTTTGATTGTTTGTGCAGGTGCATCTATTGGAGACTTTCTTGTTCCTCCTACTGGATTCATACCTTGGTTCTCAACTAAGGGAATTACTTATCTCTACTTTGCTGCATCACCCTTTCCTCTTCAAGGGAAAAACCAACGCAAGCTCAAGAAGTAGCAACGCCTGATCTTGAGCCGGCAGCTTGGATTGAAAGTTATAAGATTGCTATGGATATGCTAGATGTCAGTGATGTGGTTCGCACTAAGTATTTGACTATCATGTTGGAGGGGCTGGCTCGTACCTGGTTGAAAAACTTGCCCGCCAACTCCATCAATACTTGGGTAGAGTTGAAAGCATGTTTTTCCAAACACTTTCAGGGAATCTGCAAACGTCCTATGACTATCGTCGACCTGCAACACTGTGTCCAGCGCGAAGGTGAGTCGGCTCATCATTGGTCTCACCGGGTCACGTTTATCATCCACTCCTCAGATGGAATATTGGAGGCTCAAGCTGTTTTGATCTTGGAGAAGAATTGCCATTTTGACCCGCTCGTCCAGAAGCTTGGTTGACTCAAGCGAACGGTCACGGACATGGGCGAGCTCATGGATGTCTTGACTCGGTATGACGAATCTGATACTACGAAGGATCCTAGCCCAGACAACGATCAGGCCGGCAAAGGAAAGAAGAGTGGTGGTGGCAAAAGCCAGTCGCAGGGTAATCTGGGGTACAACGGTAACCACAATGGCAAGGGCAACAGTGGCAAACACAAACATCCCGAGGGCATATTAGACCTCATTGCTAATACCAACATGGGTTATAAGGGCCAGAGGCGCAATAACTTTGGGAGGCCGTTCAATTCGAATAAAGCTTGCAACTTTGAGGAAGCTCTCAAGGGTCCGTGTCACAAACACAGGACTCCAGATAGACTGACGAGTCACTCCTGGGAGAACTGTCATATCATGCGAGCTTACTGTAATCAAGTCCATCAGAACCATCAAGGTGGCGGTGGCAATTCTGGACAGCTAGGAGCTGGGGGCTCATCGGGTAATTATCACAACCCAAGTTATCAAGGATCGGGCGGCTCAGGATCTAGATACCAGGGGTCTCACAACCATGGTGGAAATCAGCAATCCGGCCAAGGTAATCAGCACAAGGGCCACCAGACGGGTTTTCAGAGCAATCCTAAGCAGTTAAACAGTGGGCAGTATCATGTCTTTACCACTAGTACATGCAAACAGAATAGCAAAGTTAAGAAACGTGCTATCAATATGGTTGAACAGAAAGTTCAGTACTTGAATTGGTCAGAGAAACTAGTCACTTGGGGCAGGTCTGATCATCTGCCACGGGTCAATAACCCAGGCGGTTTAGCTCTGGTGGTGGCACCTCAAGTTGGTAGGTATACACTCACAAATGCGCTAATGGATGAAGGAAGCAGTTTCAACATCATATACTATGGCACCTGTGTCGGTGTTCTGGGAACGGGGGTACCCAAACTTGCCTGCCTGCGGCCTGCAGCGTGGCTCAAGGAGTGGCCCAATACGGCCCATCTTCGTCAACACAAGCTCAAGACCCTCGTGAGGGGCCAAGCCTCGCGGGGCGGACGACAGGAAGCTTCCTCATGCGCAGCCTCGTCAGGCTGGCTCGCGAGGAGGCGGAGAGATCAAGGCGGGGTACCTCACGAGGTGCCCATGACGCAAGCCATGACGACCGAAGCCAGGCGGGCGCCAGGTGGGCGCCGGCCTGCGCAGTGTCCTTATTTCCCCTTTGGTGCAAAGGGGGCAAGCGCAGGCCAAGGTATCAAGCAAAGGCTACCATTTTGGTGCAACAAGACCAAGACCAGCAGAACGGCAGGATGGAGGTCATCATGGAGCCCAGGACGGCGTCATCATCAGAGCCTTTGGCACGCAAAGACCAACTTTGGTCAGGATAAGTGTACTAGATGTTCCCCTTCAAACTGGCCAATTGTTGGCGCCCTTCCCGCTCAATATTTGGGAAGAGGACCAGGGCCTTGCTCTATAAATAGGGCTAGCCATTCTTGAGGCAGGGATCAACCAATCGAACCTTAGCCAGAACCACCCACACCAACACAAGAACTCCTCCCCTCGCGAGGCTGTTCTTCCTTTGTATTGTTCATCATCAGCCCATGAGGCAATCCACACACCACACATTGGAGTAGGGTATTACACCACAATGGTGGCCTGAACCAGTATAAACCATGCGTCCCTTGTGTTGTTCTTCGTGTAGCCTAGATCCTTTGCGAGGGGTCCCTTGTGTTGTTCTTCGTGTAGCCTAGATCCTTTGCGAGGCGACGAGACGTGAGTTGGTAGAGGAGTGATCTCCGCGTGCACGCCAGAGTTCGAACCTTAAGGGTCTGCCGGAACCCGAAATTCGACATTTGGCGCGCCAGGTAGGGGTGCGCCGGAATCACGCCTTCCGCCGTCTTGCGTTTCGTCATCCGTCGCATCCATGTCCGACGCTCGTCCAGCCCGTGCCGAGCGCCGGGCTTCCCTCGCGGCCCATGTCGCCCAGACGGCCCCTGTCGGAGGGCCTCCCCGTTGTTCCCCGTTGCCTGCCGCCCACATTGCCACCGGCCCAGTGGGGAACGAGCACCAGGCGTCGTCTCTGCATCCCTCAGTGCGGCGGGAGGGCCGCACTGCCACCCTGTCGCTAACTCCAGCAGGCTCGTCGTTGCACGCCCGTCGCGCTCCTGCAGACGCGCACGCCGTGTTGCTCCTGGCGTGAGAGCTCCTAAACTACCGTCTCGTCGACGACCTCTACGATGAGTGGCTTGCTCGCATCACCGAGCTCATCAGCGCCGCAGGGGGCTCCCCTAGACCATCCCTCTCGCTGCATCGACCCCCGCCCTGTGCGGGCAATGCAGCTCCGGAGGCGCTTCCGCCACCTCCCCGTCAAGAAGGCGCCCTGGCCCTAGCGCGGCCCCTGGGCGGGACCTGCTCCGTCCAGCACCCGCACAGCAAGAGAAGAGCTGCCAAGAGATCCCTCATCCTCAGGAAGGTGCTCGCGTGCTCCCCGCGCCAGCACGTCATGACTGCGCTCCTGCTCCAGCGTGCCAAGACCCCACGCTGCTCCTAGCGGCAGCGGGCGGAGACCTCCAGGATCAAGCCATTCGTCATCAAAGGCCCGCTGTGGGCACGGCAGGCTGCCGTGTCTTCACCGCCGAACTGCGCAACATAGCCTGGCCGGGCAAGTTCAAGCCCGATCTGCCTCCGTGCTACGACGACACGGCTGACCCTGTAGAGTTCCTCCAGCTCTACGAGTTGGGCATCGAGGCGGCCAACAAGGAAAAAAAGGTCATGGCGAACTGGTTTCCCATGGCGCTAAAGGATGGCGCCCGAACATGGCTCCTCAACCTGCTTCCCAACACGATCTCCTCCTGGGACAAGATGCGCACTCGCTTCATCGCCAACTTCCAGGCACTCGTGACCGGCCCCCGGCCATGAGTGACCTGCACCGCATCAAGCAATAGCCAGGAGAGACCCTGCAAAAGTACATCCATCGCTTCAACAACGCCCGCCTCAAGATCCCCAGGGTGACTGAAGAAGCCATCATCTCAGCCTTCTCCGATAGCGTTCGAGACATCAAGATGAAGGAGGAGCTAGCAATCCACGAGGACCTGTGCACCTCTCTAGAGCTGTTCAACTTGGCAACCAAGTGCGCCACGGCCGAGGAAGGACGCCTCTCCCTCCTCGAGCTTCCAGCTGCTGATCCGGAGGAGAAGAAGCCCAAGACCAATGATGTGAAGCACAAAGGAGTAGTTGTGCTCGCAGCAGAACCAGATACCAAGCGCGGCAGAGATCAGCCGGAGTTATCCAAGGCAGCCGGTACTGCGTCTACCACGACCTCCACACTCACAACACCAACGAATGTCAAGAGCTCAGGGCCGTGCGAGATGGACGAGGCGGCCGACGCCCTGAGCGCAATGACCGGGGCTATGGACGCGGAGGAGGAAGAGGTGGAGGACGATGGGAAGACCGTGGCCCTCGCCAAGGGTGGCGTGACCGTCCTCACGAGGATCGCTGGCAGGACCAGCCTCACGAGGGGGTCTGGAGGGACCAGCCTCATGAAGATCGCCTGCAAGGCAACGCAGGCCTCCCTCCTCTGCCACCGCCGCCAAGGAGAAATGAAGACCATCATCAGGACGGGGGAGCTGGGGGCTTCGAGGAGCCGTGAGCTATCGCTTGCATCTTGGGCGGAGCTCAGGCTCCAGCTTCTCAGCGGGTCTTCAAACAGTTCCCTCGCGAGGTGAATGCAGTCCTCCAGAAGCTCGAAGCCTCGCGCCCCCCTCCGGTGGTCCACATGCGCCATCACGTTCAGCTCGGCAGATCAGCTCAAGTGCGCAGCCACACTCGGGGCCCTCCCGATCCTCTGTTCCCCAGTCATCAGCAATGTGCAGGTCACCAGGACCCTCATCGATGGTTGGAGCAGGCCTCAACATTCTGTCCATCGAAACTTTTAACAAACTCCAAGTGCCGTATGATCAGCTTCAGCCAACCAAGCCCTTCTCAGGAGTCACTGATGGTTCCACCACCCCGATAGGGCAGGTCCGCCTCCCTGTCACTTTCGGACAGCGCAAGAACTACCGCACATAGCTTATCAACTTCGATGTCGCCCACATTCGCCTGCCCTACAACACCATTCTTGGATATCCGGCCCTGGCCAAGTTCATGGCGGTGACTCACCATGGCTACAATGTCCTCAAGATGCCAGGAAGCGGTGGAGTCATCACAGTCCCCTGCGAGGAGAAGGATGCAGTGTGTTCTCTCGAACGTGCCTTCCAGGCCGCGGCAATCGAAGACCCATAGCACAGGAGCGGGAGTCTTCCCGAAGCAGTCCCTAAGAAGAAGAAAGCATCATCTGGTCCGAACCCTCGGGAGGCAGGCCCCTCCGGTGGCGTTGTGTTAGTATCCACACCCGTTCAAGGGGCGCCTCCTTCTGTCGCATAGGAAGGCGCGCCCGGCGCCCTCCTCGGGCAAGGCTTGGGGGCTCTCTCCTGGAGGGCCACCGACTTTGCCAAGGTCATGAGGGAGGCGCTCGGGCACCACTTGGAGGCGTGCTTCAAAGCACGTTTCCCTCAGGAAGGTACAAGGCAAGGAGGGCCAAACCCTTGGGAGTTCATCAGCGAGATCATTCAGGAGCTGCAGGAGTTAAGAGTCATGAGCGGCAGCCGCCGCTTACCCGCCGTAGCTCCCCATCCAGGCGAGGATGGTGGGTTGCGCATCTACATTGACGTACCAGGGCTCAACCGAGCCGCCTCTCAGGAGCGCCTCTAGCCCTCGCGCGTGGGGCACTACGAGGGTCCACCCCACAGCTATGTTCGCATGCCTTTTGGCCTGCCGAACGCGGCTGCCACACGTCAGTGTCTTATGAGGAGCTTTCTGGAGGCTCAGGAGGTCAGGCATTCCGCAGTCCGGGCGGAGATGGAGATGGTCCTCGAGGAGACGCCTGCGCCCCCTGAGCCTCCCGAGGCTCCTGGGCCTGGGGGCTCGTGAGGATCGGCTACCACAGCGCACGTCGTCCGCTACTTCAGCGTTCCTTCATCTCCAACATCATCAGGTGACATCCTTCGAGTTTCATTTTCAGCTGGGAGCGCCCCCAGGGCTGCATCATTCCCAGGCCGCGTGGGCCCGTCCCTACGGCATGTATCTCTTTTGTTCATGCCTTTTGGTTACTTTGTTGGGGGCGCCCCACAAGCTGCATTATCCCCAAGCCACTCGGGCCTGACCCAGCAGCATGCATCTTTCTCGCATCTATTCAGGTCGTGCATTTGACCCGCCTAAACTAACTTACCCATTCATTCTTAACCTACCTGACTTAATCGCCCGCTCGATTGACACCAACCCATGGAGCTGCTACCCAACGAAACGACGCTTGCGCATGGGTCCGTCCCTGCAACGTCGACAAACCTGAGTGGCTGAGCTCTGGCCACGGCAGCCCCGCAAGGCGCCACCTCACCAGGCCCTCAGTGCCCTCGTCACCCCTCCAGAGCAACTAGTAGCTGGCTGGAAATTATAACGGCAACTCTCGTTTTCCTTGTGATTAGCTCGCAGGATCTCTCTAAGAAGCATCGTCGGGCGAGTTCTTCGCGGTGTCTCTTTCACTCTCGCCCACGCAAACCGCTTGCACGTTAAAGGGGGGGGGGGCGCCTGAGCATCGCGACTCACGGGCTCTTACTGGCTCTCCAGCCGTCACCTCCTGGCCTTGACCACGGCATCGCGACCTGGCATACCAGCAACGGCTGAGCTCACTCGAGGGCCGGGACCCAAGGACGTAGAGCATGAAGGGGAGTAAAGGAGATAGGGAAGAGGCTTGTGAGGACCTCGCCAGGCAACTCCTCAGCTGCTGACGCGCGGGCCTGGCGCCGCGCCGAGAAGTGGCTTCAAGATCCCGAGATAAGTCATTCTCCGGAGCTACTAGATATCGCAACACCAACCTTGCACCTAATGCAGCCCCGTAATGGCAACGTTGCACTCCTTTCTCACCGAGCGGTGGCTGCTTGAGCGCTAAAGGGGACCCCCGAACATCGCGCCTCGGGGGCTCTTGCTGGACCTCGGGCCGCTCACCTCCTGTCCTTGACCACGGCATCGCAACCTGGCATACCAGCGACGGCTGAAGCCTTCCTGGGGACCGGGACCTGTCGGCGCAGAGCACCAAGCCCTCGCAAGGTTAGAAAGGAGGGACCAAGCTGAGACGGGACGAGCATCTCACACTGCTTCACGATGAGGATCGTATTAACAAAAGAGACTACATGCACCTTACAAGCCCCCGCAGGGTGTGTTCTTGGTTCCTCGCAGGGACAAAAGACGCGAATCCTAAGGAGTCCTAACTACAGGAACCGCGATGGCAGACGCCATCATCAACAGTGGGCCACGCAAGGCCAGCGCCAACCCCATCCAGATCAGCCGCGCCGACCGCCGGGCGTGCCGGCCCTGCTTCGGGCACGGCACGAGCTTGGGGGCTCGTGGCTGTCGTTGCTCGTCACCGGGGTCAGGAAGAGTCCGGAAGAGTCGCTGGACCCCCCGACACGCCCACTGCCATCAGAGGAGCTGCTAGAAGGGCGGGCGGCAGGCCTGGTCCTCGCCGCTCCGGAGCTCTGGCCGCTGCCTATGGGGCAGCACTCCAGCCGGTGTCCTTCCTCGTTGACGACCTTGAAGAGCATCAGGGAGGCGCCATCGTAATCCAGGTGGATCATGAGGGCCCCCTCCGATCGACAGGTCCTGGCGATCTCGCCCCAGCTTCGGGTCATGTAGACCTTCCCAGGGGTGACGACGTCGACCTCCGCTTTGGTCGCAGGGGCGCTGCAGTCGGCGTGCTGTAGCTAGAGCTCCTGAGCCCCCCTCGGCGGTATCTCGAAGGTGAAGGATGCAGGAAGGCGGATCCAAGAGCTCGGAGGCATGGCGGCGTGGAGCACGAGCTCACGGCAGGAGTTCGCCGCATGGACTCCAGGAGGGACGATGCGCACAGCCGTGATCCGTCGGCGACGCCGGCAATGCGGGCGGCGCCTCTCGACGCCTTCTTCCCCAGGGCCCTCAGCCTGGGCATACAAGGGCAGCGGATATCCAGGAGGAGGCCGCTCGCACCAAGGCCTCGACATCTCCTACCGAGCGCCCTCATCTCGGCGGCAGAAGACTGGCCGCTTCTTCGGTGGGAGTGGGGCGGGTCCCTCTCGGGGGGCCTTCCCCTTTTCTTTAGCGGAGAACCGGCGAATCGGCACCATTGTTGCTGAGATAAAGAAGAAGGAGCAGGACAGGGGAGATGAACTGGAAGGGCATGCGCCGCTCCGTACTTATAGCCGGAGGAGGCCAACCGCCGGCCTCCATGATGACAGGTAATCATGACCCGTTTTGCATGCAGGGACTTCTCTTGTCGAACGATTGCCGAGGCATCTGGGGAAGCGGGGATGCCCACGTCCAATCAACCGCCACGCGGCGCCCAAGGCCGCAGGCTGTTGGGGCCCGCGGCGCTTCGCACTTGCCCCTTCGCTTCTCTACTAAGCCAAGTTCGGGCGCGCCTTGGGCCCGTGGGCTACTGTCGGCATTCTGGGAACGGGGGTACCCAGACTTGCCTGCCTGCGGCCTGCAGCGTGGCTCAAGGAGTGGCCTAGTACGGCCCATCTTCATTAATACAAGCTCAAGACCCTTGCGAGGGGCCAAGCCTCACGGGGCGGACGACAGGAAGCTTCCTCAGGTGCAGCCTCGTCAGGCTGGCTCGCGAGGAGGCGGAGAGATCAAGGCGGGGTACCTCACGAGGTGCCCGTGATGCAAGCCATGACGATCGAAGCCAGGCGGGCGCCAAGTGGGCGTCGGCCTGCGCAGTGTCCTTGTTTCCCCTTTGGTGCAAAGGGGGCAAGCGCAGGCCAAGGTATCAAGCAAAGGCTACCATTTCGGTGCAACAAGACCAAGACCAGCAGAACAGTAGGATGGAGGTCATCGTGGAGCCCAGGACGGCGTCATCATCAAAGCCTTTGGTAGGCGAAGACCAACTTTGGTCAGGATAAGTGTACTAGATGTTCCCCTTCAAAATGGCCATTTGTTGGCGCCCTTCCCGCTCAATATTTGGGAAGAGGACCAGGGACTTGCTGTATAAATAGGGCTAGCCATTCTCGAGGCAGGGATCGACCAATCGAACCTTAGCCAGAACCACCCACACCAAAACAAGAACTCCTCCCCTCGCGAGGCTGTTCTTCCTTTGTATTTTTCATCATCAGCCCCTGAGGCAATCCACACACCACACATTGGAGTAGGGTATTACACCACAATGGTGGCCTAAACCAGTATAAACCTTGCGTCCCTTGTGTTGTTCTTCGTGTAGCCTAGATCCTTTGCGAGGCAACGAGACATGAGTTGGTAGAGGAGTGATCTCCACGTGCACGCCAGAGTTCGAACCTTAAGGGTCTGCCGGAACCCGAAATCCGACAACCTGTAGGCGCAGGAATTTATCAGAAAAACAGCTTTCACCATCGACTATCTTCCATGGGATTGTTCCTGGAAAATCTGCTTATCCTATCGGGCGGATCAAGCTAGAGGTTGCGTTTGGCAATGAGTATAATTACATAACTAAGTTTCTGACGTTTGAGGTGGTCAAGATCAAAATTCCATATCACGCCTTGTTTGGACGACCGACTTATGCCCGTTTTATGGCTCGCCACTGTTATGTGTATCTGAAGCTCAAGATGCCTGGACCTTTTTTTTGCAGGGTAAGAAGCATGGACCTAAGGGTACTATCATAGTCAATGGGGACAGAAAGATTGCTCGTGAGTGTGAGGAAGGAGATGTGGCTTATGCTAAGTCGGCCTACACAGCAGAGGAGTTAAAATTTTATACGTCCAACATTGACCAGCTGATATGATCACTTTCAAGAAGCCCACCATAGAGTCTAACCCGCCCCTCATGTTTCAATCTGTCAGAGACACAAAGCAAGTTGACTTTGTCCCTGGCGACTCATTTTAGCAGTTCACTATTGGGACTGACATGGATCCCAAATAGGAAAGCACGCTCATTGAGTTCATCCATGAGAATTGGAAATTTTTTGCATGGAAGCCTTCTGACATGCCTTGCATATGGCCAATAAATCAACTGCTATACCTGTCGGTATTTGTGAGGACGTGCCTGTTGTTGTTTCAAACGTTACTATCCTAACAGACTTTGTCATTCTTGATATTCCCGAGGACGGTAGTATGTCGATTATCCTTGGTAGACCCTTCTTGAATACTGCAGGGGCTTTTATTGATCGCAACAAAGGCAATGTCACTTTTCATGTTAATGGTAATGATCATACGGTACACTTTCCGAGGAAACAACCTCAAGTCCACAGTATAAACTCTATTGGAAAAACCCCATCAATTATTATTGGAGGTTTTGAATTTCCTCTTCCTACTGTCAAGAAAAAGTATGATATTCTTAATATTGGGGACGTACATATCCCCATTGAGGTAACTTAGTGTCATTTTGAAATTTCTCCGGTGTCATGCGATTCGGAATGAGTTTGTTAACAAGACTTGATCAACCTTGTTAGTGGATTCCTTTTGATGAGTGTGAGATGGATGAAGTTAGAAGGCACAACTCTCTATACCCTCTTTTTACTTTCTGTTATTTAGATTTAATAAAGTAAAAATAATATTTTCCGTCTATTTCCTGAATTATCCATGTAATAAAAAATACCCCGAAAATAAAAGTTCTCCAAATGCCCTGCAAATTAAATATGCTTTTTTGGAATATTTGAGAATATCTGGCACTGAGAACCACACCAAAGGGAGCCAGCACCTGGCTACGAGGGTCCAGGGCGTGCCCCCTACCTCGTGGGCCCCTGGTGGCTCCCCTCCACTTATTCCTGCACCCATGCTCTTCTTCTTCCTCCCAAAAAAATCACCAACCAGGTCAAGCATGAGTTCTAGCTCATTTTGCTGCCACTTTCGATCTCCTTGCTCAAAGCTCCATTCACAAAAATACTTTAGGGGATTGTTCTTTGATATGTGACTCCTCCAATGGTCCAATTAGTTTTTGTTCTAGTGCTTTATTCATTGCAAATTTTTGTTGCTAAGGTGACCTTGTTCTTAAGCTTGCATGTCAAATTTAGTTGGTCCCAAGTAGTTCTAATGCATGATATAGTCTCTAGGCACTTGTGGGAGTAGTTGCTACCAATTTTATTGAGTTAGGTTTACTTTTATTCTGAGTTACTAAATTTTTTAGAAATTCTCAGGAAAATATGAAGAGATTTTTGAGGGGCTCTTCTAGCCAAGGCTCGAAGGATAAATAAAGCAAGGAGAATAATAAGCCCAAGTTTAATCTCCCTCGTGTCGCTGAAGTTCGGCCGTGTGAATGGCCTTGTGATGAGTTCTTGAGAGCAGCCGGGATTCATGACGATTTTTATTCCTTGGTTGATAATGCGGGCCTCACCGACTTCCTCCACGACCAACTCGAACAGTATCTCTTACTCACAAATACATTCGTGCAAATTTTTTACTTTCATGCTAAGAAATCACCACCTTCTGTGTAGTTCCATTTATATGATGAGGTTAGGGAGATGTCATTACATGAATTTTGAGCGGTTTGCAAGATACCCTTCGGGGGCAGCATAAAGGAACCACATCATAGAGATGTGGATGGTTTTATTGATATGATTACTGTAGGAGAAACGAGGAAGGTTTCCGATGCAAGAATCACTGGCATACACTTTCCTGTTCTACGTTACTTCTAATATTCGCTAGTAGATGCTTAATTGGTCGCGGGAACTGTGGAAACCTGAGTGTTCCTGATATTGTTATTCTATGACATGCTCTTTTCCGTGATAACATTGTTAGCTTAGGCGCTATTGTTGCTAAACGACTAAGTCTGTACCATAAAAAAAGCCCCATCTTTGGAGGTATCTATGCTTCATGCCTTGCTAAACACCTTAGGATACCTATTAGGCATTATGAGAAAGAGGAAAAGCTGCTGACCCCTACCTTTTTAGATTATAAGAGTATGGTAGCACATGAGTTTATTGTTAAAAATGATGAGAAGATGCTTAAGTATAATTTGAGATTTAATAAGACTCACAGTGAAACTATTATCTTGCCTGCACCCTCTTTGTTTGACTTATCTTCAAGCATGTTTCTCATCTTGCCGGAGGCCGTTTACGCTTACCGGGGCCAGACATCGGCTCCAGAGCCTGAGCCGGAACCACCACTTGACCCTTATCGACAGTCCTTTTATCAGTGGGATCCGGAGGAGATTGCCAGCCAGTGGTACTCAAATGACACTCCTCGGTACACCAGAGGGAGCAGCTCTGACCCTTGGGCATAGACCAACTTAGGCCAAAAGCCTAAGCTTGGGGGAGTACGTATTCCTCACTGACATTACATTCATGTTCACACATTCATTCTAGTTTCTGGTGCTCATACTTTTTCATTGTACTATCAATGCTAGTTTAGTTTATTTTCTTGTTTTCTTCTTGTGTGTTTGAATAATCTTAATAAGAACAAAACAAAATTAGTAATAGCTTTTAGCTAGTTTACTTTCCATGCCTGTAGTAGTAATAACTAAAAGAAAACCCAAAAATATTTCTTGTTCTTCTTTTGCTTGTTGGGAGCTTTCCCGTGTAAATAGTTTTATTTCTTTTCTTTTATTTGCGGGTCTGAAGGAGAAGACCTTGATGAAATTGTTGAGTGGCTCTTTTATGCATAATTAATTGATTTAACCAAGAGCCCATATTACTTTGTCTTCTCCCTTGAATTGAATGCTTGCAGATTCTAGCTTAGTCCAATGCACTTGCACTATTATTATTATCCACACCGTTCTGTCGTGCAAGTGAAAGGCAATAATGACGATATATGATGAACTGATTGAGATGAGAGAAGCTGGTATGAACGCGACCTATCTTGTTTTTGTAAATATGATTAGTTCATCGTTCCTGATTCAGCTTATTATGAATAAAAATGTTTGCAATGACAATTAGAGAATAAAGTTGCTTATGACATGCTTAATTAGCTAGGAGTTTATAATGGTTTACCTTGCGTGCCAACATGCTATTAAAATGGTTGTGATGTGGTATGATAGGGTGGTATCCTCCTTTGAATGATTCGAGTGACTCGACTTGGCACATGTTCATGCATGTAGTTGAAACAAAATCAACATAGCCTCCATGATATTTATGTTCATGGTAGATTATATCCTAATCATGCTTGCACTCCGTGTCTATTAATTTTAATGCATGTTCATGACTGTTGTCGCTCTCTAGTTGGTCGCTTCCCATCTTCTTCCAGCCTTCACTTGTACTACGCGGGAATGCTGCTTGTGCATCCAAACTCCATAAACCCCAAAGTTACTCCATACGAGTCCACCATACCTTCTTATATGCGGTATCTACCTGCCGTTCCAAGTAAATTTGTATGTGCAAAACTCCAAACCTTCAAACGAAATTCTTTTTTGTATGCTCGAACAACTCATGTATTAACTAGGGTTGTCGGTATCTTCCATGTTAGGCAGGTTATTCTCAAGAGGAGTGGACCCCGCTCCTCATTCACGAGAAAATGGATGGTCACCGGGATGCCCAGTCCCATGCTCAAATCAAATCAAAATAATTGCAAACGAAACTCCCCTAGGATTGTTGTTAGTTGGAGGCACTCGTTGTTTCGGGAAAGCCATGGATTGATGATTGTTGGTGGTGCGGGAGTATAAAATTTACCATTCTGTTTGGGAACCGCCTATAATGCATGTAGCATGGAAGATATCGAGATCTCTTGGTTGTTATGTTGACAGTGAAAGCATACCACCCAAAATATTATTATCTCTGTTTAAAAAATCGAGCTCTAGCACCTCTACAAATCCCTGCTTCACTCTGCGAAGGGCATGTCTATTTACTTTTATGTTGAGTCATCAGCCTCTTATTTACAAAGCACCAGTTGGATAGCACCCCTGTAATTTGCATGCATTACTATTAGTTTATATTGGGTATGACTATGACTGGATCTCTTTTACCATGAATTACAATGTTTAGTGAGTCCTTGATCTTTAAAGGTGCTCTGCATTTATGTTTTGCGGTCTCAGAAAGGGCTAGTGAGATACCATCTTGTTATATCATATTATGATTGTTTTGAGAAAGTGTTGTCATCCGATTTTTATTATTATTGCTCGCTAGTTGATGATGCCATTGATATGAGTAAACATGAGACCTAAGTGTTATTGTGAATATCATTAGTTCATAATCTTTGCTGAAAACCTGAATGCTAGCTTTACATATTTATAACAACAAGAGCAAACAAAGTTTGTAAAAGTTTTTCTTTATCACTTTCAGTTTATCAACTGAATTGCTTGAGGACAAGCAAATGTTTAAGCTTGGGGGAGTTGTTACGTCTCCGTCGTATCTACTTTTCCAAACACTTTTGCCCTTGTTTTGGACACTAACTTGCATGATTTGAATGGAACTAACCCGGACTGACGCTGTTTTCAGCAGAACTGCCATGGTGTTATTTTTGTGCAGAAATAAAAGTTCTCGAAATGACCTGACACTCCACGGAAGTTATTTTTGGAATTAATAAAAAATACTGGCGAAACAATCAAGGCCAGGGGCCCCACACCCTATCCACGAGGGTGGAGGGCGCCCCCCCTAGGGCGCGCCCCCTGCCTCGTGGGCCCCCTGGTGCTCCACCGACCTCAACTCCAACTCCATATATTCACGTTCGGGGAGAAAAGAATCAGGGAGAAGGATTCATCGCGTTTTACGATACGGAGCCGCCGCCAAGCCCTAAACTCTCTCGAGAGGGCTGATCTGGAATCCGTTCGGGGCTCCGGAGAGGGGAATCCATCACCATCGTCATCATCAACCATCCTCCATCACAAATTTCATGATGCTCACCGCCGTGTGTGAGGAATTCCATCGTAGGCTTGCTGGATGGTGATGGGTTGGATGAGATTTACCATGTAATCGAGTTAGTTTTGTTAGGGTTTGATCCCTAGTATCCACTATGTTCTGAGATTGATGTTGCTATGACTTTGCTATTCTTAATGCTTGTCACTAGGGTCCGAGTGCCATGATTTTAGATCTGAACCTATTATGTTTTCATGAATATATGTGAGTTTTTGATCCTATCTTGCAAGTCTATAGTCACCTATTATGTGTTATGATCCGTTAACCCCGAAGTGACAATAATGGGGATACTTACCGGCGATGAGCGTAGTTTGAGGAGTTCATGTATTCACTAAGTGTTAATGCTTTGATCCGGTACTCTATTAAAAGGAGGCCTTAATATCCCTTAGTTTCTAATAGGACCCCGCTGCCACGGGAGGGTAGGACAAAAGATGTTATGTAAGTTCTTTTCCATAAGCACGTATGACTATATTCGGAATACATGCCTACATTACATTGATGAACTGGAGCTAGTTCTGTGTCACCCTATGTTATAACTATTACATGAGGAATCACATCCGACATAATTATCCATCACTGATCCAATGCCCATGAGCTTTTACATATTGTTCTTTGCTTAGTTACTTTACCGTTGCCATTGTTACAATTACTACAAAACTGCTACTATTACTTTTGCCAAAGTTACTGTTACTTCCACACTACTTTGCTACTAAATACCTTGCTGTAGATACTAAGTTATCCAGGTGTGGTTGAATTGACAACTCAACTGCTAATACTTGAGAATATTCTTTGGCTCCCCTTGTGTCGAGTCAATAAATTTGGGTTGAATACTCTACCCTCGAAAGCTGTTGCGATCCCCTATACTTGTGGGTTATTAGGGTTCAACAACCACTAAAATCGCTTCGGGACCCCAAAAAGGTGAGTAATAGTACATGAAACGGGCTAGAATTGGCAAAAATGGTGAGTGTTAATGACCTGCACGTAAGCCCACATTGGAGTTCAGTAACTATAAAAATCGCTCCGGAACCCCAAATCTATGAGTAATAGCCCATGAAACGGGCCAGAATCGGCCAAAATGGCGAGTGTTGATGAACGACACGTAAGCGCACCTTGGGCTTCAGCAACCATAAAAATCGCTCCGAGACCCCAAAATGGTAAGTAATAGTCCATGGAACGGGTCAGAATCGGCCAAAATAGCGAGTGTTACAGACCTGAACGTAAGCGCACCTCTAGGTTCAGTAACCATGTAAATTGCTCCTTACCCCAAAACGGTGAGTAATAGTCCATGGAATGGGTCAGAATCGGCCAAAACGGTGAGTTTTGATGGACGTACGTAAGCGCACCGTGGGGGTTCAGCAACCATAAAAATCGCTTTGGGACCCCAAAACGGCGAGTAATAGTCCATGAAACAGGCCAGAATCGGCCAAAATGGCGAGTGTTTAATGTCATGCACGTAAGCGCACCTTGGGGTTCATCAACCAAGAAAATCTCTTCGAGACCCCAAAACGGTGAGTAATAGTCCATGAAACGGGCCAGAATCGGCCAAACCTGCGACCTGCGAGTGTTGATGACCGACAGGTAAATACACCCCGAGGTACATCAATCGTGGAAATCGCTCCGAGACCCCAAAATGGTGAGTAATAGTCCATGAAAAGCGCCAAAATCGCCAAAACTGCTAGTGTTGATGACCTATACGTAAACGCACCTCGGGGATCGTCCATGAAACATGCCAGAATCGGCTAAACCTGCGAGTGTTGATGACCAATAAGTAAATGCACCCGAGATTCATCAATCCTGAAAATCACTCTGAGACCCCAAAATGGTGAGTAATAGTTCACAAAATGCGCAAAAATCGGCCAAAACATGCAAGTGTTGATGACCTACACGTAAACGCACCTCGGGGATCATCAAGCGTCGAAATCGCTCCAGGACCTCATAATGGTGAGCAATGGCCCATGAGACAGGCCGAATCTGCCGAAACGGCGAGTGTTGATGACTTGCACAAAATAGAACCTTGTAGTTCAACAATAATGGAAATCGCACAGGGACCCCAAAACGGTGAGTAATAGCCCATGAAACGGGATAGAATCGGCCAAAACGACGAGTGTTCATGAACGATACGTAAGCACACCTTGGGGTTTAGCAATCATAAAAATCGCTGCGGGACTGCATGGTGAGTAATAGTCCACAAAATGGGCTAGAATCAGCCACAACGGCGAGTGTTATTGACCTGCACGTAACCGCATCTTGGAGTTCAAAAACCATAGAAATCGCATCGGGACCCCAAAACGGTGAGTAATAACCCATGAAACTGGCCAGAATCGGCCAAAATGGCAAGTGTTAATGCCTGCACGTAAGCGCACATTGGGGGTTCAGTAAGCATAAAAATCGCTCCAGAACCCCAAACCGATGAGTAATAGCCCATGAAACGGGCCAGAATCGGCCAAAATGGTAAGCGCACCTTGGGCTTCAGCAGCCATAAAAATCGCTCCGGGACCCGAAAATGATGAATAATAGTCCACGAAACGGGCCAGGACCAGCCAAAATAGCGAGTGTTAATGACCTGCACGTAAGCGCACCTCGGGGTTTAGTAACCATGGAAATTGCTCCTTACCCCAAAATGGTGGGTAATAGTCCATGAAACGGGTAAGAATCGGCCAAAATGGTGAGTGTTGATGAACGATACGTAAGCACACCTTGGGGTTCAGTAACCAGAAAAATCGCTCCGGGACCCCAAAACGGTGAGTAATAGTCCAAGAAACGGGCCAGAATCGGCCAAAACAGCGAGTGTTAATGTCATTCATGTAAGCGCACCTTGGGGTTCATAAACCAAGAAAATCGCTTCGGGACACCAAAACGGTGAGTAATAGTCCAAGAAACGGGCCAGAATCGGCCAAAACGGCGAGTGTTAATGTCATGCATGTAAGCGCACCTTGGGGTTCATAAACCAAGAAAATCACTTCGGGACCCCAAAACGGTGAGTAATAGTCCACGAAACGGGCCAGAATCGGCCAAACCTACGAGTGTTGATAACAGATAGGTAAATGCTCCCCGAGGTTCATCAATCGTGGAAATCACTCCGAGACCCCAAAATGCTGACTAATAGTCCACGAAACACGCCAAGATCGGCCAAATCTGCTAGTGTTGATGACCAACACGTAAACGCATCTCGGGGATCATTAATCGTGGAAATCGCTCCAGGATCTCAAAACCGTGAGCAATAGCCCATGAGACGGGCCAAATCAGCCAAAACGGCGAGTGTTGATGACCTGCACGTAATAGCACCTTGGAGTTCTACAACCATGGAAATCGTACAAGGACCCCAAAATGGTGAGTAATAGCCCATGAAATGGGCTAGAATCGGTCAAAACGGCGAGTGTTAATGAACGGTGCGTAAGCACACCTTGGGTTTAGCAATCATAAAAATCACTCCGGGACCCCAAAACGGTCCACGAAACAGGCTAGAATCAGCCAAAAGGGCGAGTGTTGATGACCTGCACGTAATAGCACCTTGGAGTTCTACAACCATGGAAATCGCACCGGGACCCCAAAACGGTGAGTAATAGCCCATGAAACGGGCCAGAATCGGGCAAAACGGCGAGTGTTGATGAATGACACTTAAGCACATCTTGGGGTTCAGCAACCATTAAAATCGCTTCGGGACCCCAAAACAGTGAGTGTTGATGAACGATACGTAAGCGCACCTTGGGGTTCAACAACCATAAAATCGCTCCGGGACCCCAAAACGGTGAGTAATAGTCCATGAAATGGGCCAGAATCGGCCAAAATGGTGAGTGTTAATATCATGCACTTGAGCGCACCGTGGGGTTCATCAACCAAGAAAATCACTTCGGGTCCACGTAACAGTCCATAATCGGTCAAACCTCCAAGATGTAAATGCACACCGAGGTTCATCAATGGTGGAAATCGCTCTAAGACCCAAAACGGTGAGTAATAGCCCACGAAATGCGCCAAAATCAGCCAAAACTGCTAGTGTTGATGACCTACACGTAAATGCCACTCGGGGATCATTAATCATGGAAATCTCTCCAGGACCTCAAAACGGTGAGCAATAGCCCATGAGACAGGCCGAATCAGCCAAAACGGCTAGTGTCGATGACCTGCACGTAATAGCACCTTGGAGTTCTACAACCATGGAAATCGTACAAGGACCCTAAAACGGTGAGTAATAGTCCACGAAACAGGCCTAAATCGGCCAAAACGGTGAGTGTTAATGAATGATGCGTAAGCACAGGTTGGGGTTTAGCAATCATAAAAATCGCTCTGGGACCCCAAAATTATCCATGAAACGGGCCAGAATTAGCCAAAATGGCAAGTGTTGATGACCTGCACGTAATCGCACCTTGGAGTTGAAAAACCATGGTTATCGCACCGGGACCCCGTGAAACGGGCCAGAATCGGGCAAAACGGCGAGTGTTGATGAATGACACTTAAGCGCATCTTGGGGTTCAAGAACCATTAAAATTGCTTCAGGACCCCAGAACGATGAGTAATAGTCTACGAAACGGGCCAGAATCGGCCAAAATGGTGAGTGTTAATGACCTACACGTAAGCGCACATTGGGGTTCAGTAACCATAAAAATTGCTCCCGAACCCCAAATCGATGAGTAATATCCCATGAAACGGGCTAGAATCGGCCAAAATGGCGAGTGTTGATAAACGACACGTAAGCACACCTTGGGCTTCAGCAACCAAAAAAATCGCTTCGGGACCCTAAAACGACGAGTAATAGTCCACGAAACAGGCCTAAATTGGCTAAAACTACGAGTGCTAATGACCCGAAATCGATGAGTAATAGTCCATGAAACGGGTCAGAATCGGCCACAATGGCGAGTGTTGATGAACGACATGTAAGCGCACCTTGGGCTTTAGCAACCATAAAAATCGCTCAGAGTCCCCAAAATGGTGAGTAATAGTCCTTGAAACGGGCCCAAATCAGCTAAAATAGTGAGTGTTAATGACCTGCACATAAGCGCACCTCGGGGTTCAGTATCCATGGAAATTGCGCCTAACCCCAAAACGATGAGTAATAGTCCAGGGAACGGGTCAGAATTGGCCAAAGGTGAGTGTACATGAACGATACATAAGCGCACTTTGGGGTTCAGCAACCGTAAAATCGCTCCAGGACCCCAAAGCGGTGAGTAATAGTCCATGAAACGGGCCAGAATCGGCCAAAACCGCGAGTGTTAATGTCATGCATGTAAGCGCCCCTTGGGGTTCATCAACCAATAAAATTGCTTTGGGACCCCACAACGGTGAGTAATAGTCCACGAAATGCGCCAAAATCGGCCAAAACTGCTAGTGTTGACGACCTATACGTAAACGCACCTCGGGGATCATTAATCATGGAAATCGCTCAAGGACCTCAAAATGGTGAGCAATAACCCACGAGACGGTCAGAATCAGCCAAAACGGCGAGTGTTGATAACCTGCACGTAATAGCACCTTGGAGCTCAACAACCATGGAAATCGCACAGGGACTCGAAAACGGTGAGTAATAGCACATGAAACGGGCTACAATCGGCCAAAACGGCACGTGTTGATGAACGATACATAAGCACACCTTGGGGTTTAGCAATCATAAAAATCGCTCCGGGACCCCAAAATGGTCCATGAAACGGGCCAGAATCACCCAAAACGACAGGTGTTGATGACCTGCATGTAATCGCATCTTGGAGTTCAAAACCCATGGAAATCGCACCGGGACCCCAAAACCGTGAGTAATTGCCCATGAAATGGGCCAGAATCGAGCAAAACGGCGAGAGTTGATGAATGACACGTAAGCGCATCTTGGGGTTCAGCAACCATTAAAATCGCTCCTGGACCCCAAAACGGTGAGTGTTAATGAAACGTTTAGCAATCATAAAAATCGCTCCGGGACCCCAAAATGGTCCATGAAACGGGCCAGAATCGGCCAAAATGGCGAGTGTTAATGACTTGGACGTAAGTGCACCTTGGGGTTCAGTAACCATGAAAATCGCTCCGGAACCCCAAATCGATGAGTAATTGCCCATGAAAAGGGCCAGAAGCGGCCAAAATGGCGAGTGATGATGAATGACATATAAGCGCACCTTGGGCTTCAGCAATCGTAAAAATCGCTCCGGGAGCCCAAAATGGTGAGTAATAGTCCATGAAACGGGCCAGAATCGGCCAAAATAGCGAGTGTTAATGACCTGCACGTAAGCGCACCTCGGGTTTCTGTAACCATGGAAATTGCTCCTTACTCCAAAATGGTACGTATATGACATTAACACTCGCCGTTTTGGCCTATTCTGGCCTGTTTCGTGGACTATTACTCACCTTTTTGGTGTCTGAGAGCGATTTTTATGGTTGCTGAACCACAAGGTGCGCTTATGTATCGTTCATCAAAACTCACCGTTTTGGCCGATTCTGACCCGTTTCATGGACTATTACCGTTTTGGGGTCCCAAAGCGATTTTATGGTTGCTGAATCCCAAGGTGCGCATACGTATCGTTCATCAAAACTCATCGTTTTGGCCGATTCTGAACCGTTTCATGGACTATTAAACGGGCCAGAATCGGCCAAAATTGTGAGTTTTAATGAACGATACATAAGCGCAGCTTAGGGTTCAGCAACCATAAAAATCACTCTGGGACCCCAAAACGGTGAGCAATAGTCCATGAAATGGACCAGAATAGCCAAACCGGTGAGTTTTAATGTCATGCACGTAAGCGCACCATGGGGTTCATCATCCAAGATAATCGCTTTGGGACCCAGAAACGGTGAGTAATAGTACACGAAACGAGCCACAATCGGCCAAACCAGCGAATTTTGATGGCCGATAGGTAAATACACCCCAAGGTTCATTAATCGTGGAAATTTCTCCGAGCCCCCAAAATGGTGAGTAATAGTCCACAAAACGCACGAAAATCGGCCAAATCTGCTAGTGTTGATGACCTACACGTAAACGGACCTCAGGGATCATTAATCGCGGAAATCCCTCCAGGACCTCAGAATGGTGAGCAATAGCCCATGAATTGGGCCGAATCATCCAAAACGTCGAGTGTTCATGACCTGCACGTAATAGCACCTTGAAGTTCAATAACGATGGAAATCGCATAGGGACCCCAAAACGGTGAGTAATAGCCCATGAAACGGGCCAGAATCGGCCAAAGTGGCAAGTGTTGATGAACGACACGTAAGTGCACCTTGGGCTTCAGCAACCATAAAAATCGCTCTGGGACCCCAAAATGGTGAGTAATAGTCCACGAAACGGGCCAAAATTGGCAAAAATAGTGAGCGTTAATGACCTGCACGTAAGCGCACCTCGGGGTTCAGTAACCATGAAAATTGCTCCTTACCCCAAAACGATGAGTAATAGTCCATGAAACGGGTCAGAATCGGCCAAAACGATGAGTGGTGATGAACAATACGTAAACGCACCTTGGGGTTTAGCAACAATAAAAATCGCTCTGGGACCCCAAAATGATGAGTAATAGTCCACGAAACAGGCCAGAATCGCCAAAACGGCGAGTGTTAGTGTCATGCATGTAAGCGCACCTTGGGGTTCATCAACCAAGAAAATCGCTTCGGGACCCCAAAACGGTGAGTAATAGTCCACAAAATGCGCCAAAATCGGCCTCAACTGCTAGTGTTGATGACCTACACATAAACGCACCTCGGGGATCATTAATCGTGGAAATCGCACATTGGGGCTCAATAACCTTAAAAATTGCTTCGAAACCCGAAATCCATGAGTAATTGCCCATGAAATGGGTCAGAATCGGCCACAATGGCGAGTGTTGATGAACGACATGTAAGCACACCTTGGGCTTTAGCAACCATCAAAATTGCTCCGGGACCACAAAATGGTGAGTAATAGTCCACGAAACGGGCTCGAATCTGCCCAAATAGCGAGTGTTAATGACCTGCACGTAAGCGCACCTCGGGGTTCAGTAACCATGGAAATTGCTCCTTACCCCAAAACGGTGAGTACTAGTCCAGGGAACGGGTCAGAATCGGCCAAAATGGTGAGTGTAGATGAACGATACATAAGCGCACCTTGGGGTTCAACAACAATAAAAATTGCTCCAGGACCCCAAAGCAGTTAGTAATAGTCCACGAAACGGTCCAGAATCGGCCAAAACGGAGAGTGTTAATGTCATGCATCTTGGAGTTCAAAAACCATGGAAATCGCACCGGGACCCCAAAACGGTGAGTAATAGCCCATGAAATGGGCCAGAATCGGGCAAAATAGCGAGTGTTACTGACCTCCACGTAAGCGCACCTCGGGGTTCAGTAACCATGGAAATTGCACCTTACCCCAAAAAGGTGAGTAATAGTCCATAAAACGGGTCAGAATCAGCCAAAACGGTGAGTGGTGATGAACAATACGTAAACGCACCTTGGGGTTGAGCAACCATAAAAATCGCTCCGGGACCCCAAAATGATGAGTGTTAGTGTCATGCATGTAAGCGCACCTTGGGGTTCATCAACTAAGAAAATCACTTCGGGACCCTAAAACAGTGAGTAACTAGCTGGGTGACCCGTGCATTTGCGCGGCTAGACTTCATTTAGAACTTTATTCATTTTGCATGTTTTGCCCTACGTATGTTTGTTCATTTGATCTATTTCTATATATGTATTTATATAAAAAAATTATGGCTCAAATGTATACTATTATAAAGCATGATTGAACTTTGCTACATTTTCTATAAAGTTGTTGCTAATGATATGGTTGCCCTACAATGAAATATCAAAATAACAAAGGCATGTATCCCACCATGCCAAACTATTGGCTTTCGTACTAATCTCTAGATTTCATGGTTTTACCTTTTCATCGATATTCATTTACCTTTGCTCCCAATATTCTTTTAGAATTTTTACCGAGGAAATGAGAACATTGATGCTGGCAACCATACATTATTATCTGTTCCACCACTATCTATTAGCACAATGTCATATGTCCACATATCCATATATATGCTTCCACACCTTCTGATCGTGCCATTCACTAATTGTTATATTACTAAAAAAGATTTCCACGAGTATTTCTCCATTGGTAATTAAGCTATATTAAAAGCTAAAATGTGCATATCGAGGAAAGAGATAATATTTGGGAAGTTTGTTGTTAACTGTATTATTTTTGAACTGGTATGTGATAAAAAAATTTGGAACCCTGCCATGCAAAGACATGATATCTGTTGTTTGTCAGTCCCCCTTGATAGATCATTAAAAATATAATAAATATTTTATTTCGAATGCGTGTCCTGAGAAAACATGATCAAATTACTCGTGAAATATTTTTGGTAAATGTGTTATTGTTGTTAAAGTCATTGACGCATGTGTGACAAAAAGTCACTGATGGCATTGATGTTAGCTTCCTACCACGCCAAACCATTTCATCAATAATTAAATGCCTAAATATTATGTTATCCTCCTCTATATGCCTCACCATAGTTCAAAGTGCAATTTGTTTTCTAGATAACAAATATCATGGATATCGACCTTGCATGCATGCTTCTAAATGATCGTGACAATGTCCTCTCACTTTAATTATTTGTGTAGCCTGACCATCTAATTCTAAGTAACTGTCGTTGTATATTCGAAAACACTAATTATTGGTATTGCCCGGACAGTGAAAATAGAATATGCTAGAAAATATCACAAAAATACAAAAAAATGAGGAAATGATTTTGTAGACCTTTATTATAGCCATTGGATGTTCTAAATTATATCATAACACCATATAACCATTCATTCTTAATCAAATGGATTTTGTAACAAAAAAATACGTATTTACTTCATAGCCAAGTGATCTTACACACATGCATGATATATATTCCATCTAGAATATTAAAAATATGCATATACCCCACAAAAAACATATATCTCACAAACGCATGCACGCCCTTATGTGAAGCGGAACGGAAGTAGCTAATGAAGCTTGATCGCCATGCAGCTTGAAATTTGAAAAAAAAAATCAAAAATCAAAAGTTTAGGTTTCAACTTTTTAAATAATACACATATCTGTGGATGTATACTACTTGTTTTCAAAGTTTCACGGCGAAAACAATTATATACGATCACACAAAGATAACAAAATCATGTAATTATATGCGATCACGTAAAGATAACAAAATAATGTATTCACTATAAAAATACATGATTTTGTTTTTTTATATAGATCTCATCAAAACCTATTTTGTAATCAAAATTTTACATGTACTTATATATATTTATTTTAAGTATTTTGGAAACTTAAACGATTGATGCTGGAATTTACAAAAAAATCGAGCTCCATGGGGCCCTAAAACCAAAAACACTCAGTCATAGCCTAGCAAATGCGATTCTATCTAGTAGCTGGTATAATGAAGAATCATATATTGGGACATAAAATTATTAAAATTTCTCGATGACGTCTTGAGCTGGTCCATACTAACATATGATTTTCTTAGGTCCTCGGTTAAGCAAGTTTTGTTTTGTAGTGCATTTTCTTAAGACAAAAAACGCAACAAATATGACTTAAAAACATTAGTTACTTAATGAGGCATGGTAGCGTCTATTGAGTGACAATTTCATTCTCTCAAGCTGGTAAGAAGGGGTATATTGTTTGCATTGTCTGGCATGGGCTTCTCTAGTAACGATGGCACTAATTACATGCATGGCATTGCCCAAACGATTGCTTCAGGTTTCTTACATCACATGGCCGGCCGTATCCTTTTTTTTCGCTGGCCGGCCGTATCTAATACGGCTTCCTAGTGCTTCACGTCAAGTTTTCCTCACGCTATATCCATTTGTCCTTAGTCTTGGTTTTCAGAGTCCTATGCACGTACGCATATGCAAGCATATTTATTTCCGGTTTACTCCTTCCAAATTACTTGTTTTCTTGTCTAATTTGGAGCGATCCTTCCTAGTTAGTTTTATTATCTTGTCAAAAATATTTGTACGTGACAGCCTAATTGGTTGTTTACAACAATATTTGTATGTAACGTTGCAAAATTAAATCTAAGCCGTTAATATAAGAAAATAATGGCTAGGATAATTTAATCTATGTGGATCAATGTGATGACTTCTTTTACTTCTGTTTTAAGTATATAATAGATAGTCCACGAAACGCGTCAAAATCGGCCAAAACTGCTAGTGTTGATGACCTACACGTAAACGCACCTCGGGGATCATTAATCATGGAAATCGCACATTGGCGTTCCGTAACCATAAAAATTGCTCTGGAACCCTAAATCGATGAGTAATTGCCCATGAAACGGGTCAGAATCGGCCAGAATGGCAAGTGTTGATGAACGGCATGTAAGCGCACCTTGGGCTTTAGCAACCATAAAAATCGCTCCGGGACCCCAAAATGGTGATTAATAGTCCACGAAATGGGCCAGAATCGGCCAAAATAGCGAGTGTTAATGACCAACACGTAAGCGCACCTCGGGGTTCAGGAACCATGGAAATTGCTCCTTAGCCCAAAACGGTGGGTGGTAGTCCAAGGAACGGGTCAGAATCGGCCGAAATGGTGAGTGTAGATGAACGATAGGTAAGCGCACCTTGGGGTTCAGCAACCATAAAAATCGCTACGGGACCCCAAAACGGTGAGTAATAGTCCACGAAATGGGCCAGAATCGGCCAAAACTGCGAGTGTTAATGTCATGCATGTTAGCGCACCTTGGGGTTCATCAACCAAGAAAATCGCGTCGGGACCCCAAAACGGTGAGTAATATTCCACGAAATACGCCAAAATTGGCCAAAACTACTACTATTGATGACCTACACGTAAACGCATCTCGGGGATCATTAATCATGGAAATCGCTCCAGGATCTCAAAATGGTGAGCAATAGCCCATGAGACGGTCTGAATCAGCCAAAACGGCGAGTGTTGATGACCTGCATGTAATAGCACCTTGGAGCTCAACAACCATGGAAATCGCACAGGGACCCCAAAACAGTGAGTAATAGCACATGAAACGGGCTAGAATCGGCCAAAACGGCGAGTGTTGATGAACGATACGTAAGCACACCTTGGGGTTTAGCAATCATAAAAATCGCTCCGGGACCCCAAAATGGTCCACGAAACGGGCCAGAATCAGCCAAAACGGCGACTGTTGATGACCTCCACGTAATCGCATCTTAGAGTTCAAAAACCATGGAAATCGCACCGGGACCCCAAAACGGTGAGTAATAGCCCATGAAACGGGCCAGAATTGGGTAAAACGGCGAGTGCTGATGAATGACACGTAAGCGCATCTTGGGGTTCAACAACCATTAAAATCGCCGCGGGACCCCAAAATGGTGAGTAATAATCCACGAAACGGGCCAGAATCGGCCAAAATGGCGAGTGTTAATAACATGGACGTAAGCGCATATTGGGTTTAGTAACCATAAAAATTGCTCCGGAACCCCAAATCGATGAGTAATAGCCCGTGAAATGGGCCAGAATCAGCCAAAATGGCGAGTGTTGATGAACAACACGTAAGCGCACCTTGGGCTTCAGCAACCGTAAAAATTGCTCCGGGACCCCAAAATGGTGAGTGTTAATGACCTGCACGTAAGCGCACATCGGGGTTCAGTAACCATGGAAATTGCTCCTTACCCCAAAATGGTACGTGCATGACATTAACACTCGCCGTTTTTGCCGATTTTTGCATGTTTCGTGGAGTATTAATCAACGTTTTGGGGTCCTAGAGCGATTTTTATGTTTGCTGAACCCCAAGGTGCGCTTACGTATTGTTCATCAAAACTCACCATTTTGGCCGATTCTGACCCGTTTCATGGACTATTATCGTTCTGCGATTTTTATGGTTGCTGAACCCGAAGTTGCACTTACATATCGTTCATCAAAACTCACCGTTTTGGCTGATTCTGACCCGTTTCATGGACTATTAAACGGGTCAGAATCATCCAAAATGGTGAGTTTTGAGGAACGATACGTAAGCGCACCTTAGGGTTCAGCAACCATAAAAATCGCTCTGGGACCCCAAAAGTGTAAGTAATATTCCACGGATCGGGCCAGAATCGGCCAAAACGATGAGTGTTAATGTCATGCACGTAAGCGCACCTTGGGGTTCATCATCCATGAAAATCGCTTCGGGACCCCAAAACGGCGAGTAATAATACACGAAACGGTCCAGAATCGGCCAAACCTGTGAGTGTTGATGACCGATAGGTAAATACACCTAGAGGTTCATTAATCGTGGAAATTGCTCCGAGCCCCCAAAATGGTGAGTAATAGTCCACGAAACGCACCAAAATCGGCCAAAACTGCTGGTGTTGATGACCTACACGTAAACAGGCCTCGGGGATCATTAATCGTGGAAATCGCTCCAAGACCTCAAAATGGTGAGCAACAGCCCATGAAACGGGCCGAATCATCCAAAACGGCGAGTATTCATGACCTGCACGTAATAGCACCTTGAAGTTCAACACCGATGTAAATCGCACAGGGACCCCAAAACGGTGAGTAATAGCCCATGAAATGGGATTGAATCGGCCAAAACGGCGAGTGTTGATGAACGATACATAAGCACACCTTGGTGTTTAACAATCATAAAAATCGCTCCGGGACCCCAAAATGGTGAGCTATAGTCCAGGAAACGGGCCAGAATTAGCCAAACAGGCGAGTGTTGATGACCTGCACGTAATCGCACCTTGGAGTTCAAAAACAATGAAAATCGCACTGGGACCCCAAAACGGTGAGTAACAACCTATGAAACGGCCAGAATCAGCCAAAACAGCGAGTGTTGATGACCGACAGGTAAGCGCAACTTGGGGTTCAGTAACCATAAAAATCGCTCCGGGACCCGAAATCAGTGAGTAATAGCCCATGAAACGGGCTAGAATCGGGCAAAACAGCGAGTATTGATGAATGATACGTAAGCACGCCTTGGGGTTTAGCAATCATAAAAATCACTCCGGGACCCCAAATCGATGAGTAATAACCCATGAAACGGGCCAGAATCGGCCAAAATGGTGAATGTTGATGAACGACACGTAAGCGCACCTTGGCCTTCAACAACCATAAAATTCGCTCCGGGACCCCAAAATGGTGAGTAATAGTCCACAAAACGGGCCAAAATTGGCCAAAATAGCGAGTGTTAATGACCTGCACGTAAGCCCACCTCAGGGTAGTAACCATGGAAATTGCTTCTTACCCCAAAACGGTGGGTAATAGTCCATGAAACGGGTCAGAATCGGCCAAAACTATGAGTGTTGATGAACGATACATAAGCGCACCTTGGAGTTCAGCAACAATAAAAAATCACTCCGGGACCCCAAAATGATGAGTAATAGTCCACGAAATGGGCCAGAATCGGCCAAAATGGCGAGTGTTAATGTCAAGCACATAAGCGCTCCTTGGGGTTCATAAACCAAAAAAATCGCTTCGGGACCCCAAAATGGTGAGTAATAGTCCATGAAACGGGCCAAAATCGGCCAAAATAGTGAGTGTTAATAACCAAGAGGTAAATGCACCCCGAGGTTCATCAATCATAAAAATCGCTCCAAGACCCCAAAATGGTGAGTAATTGTCCATGAAACGCACCAAAATCGGCCAAAATGGCGAGTGTTGATGACCTACACATAATAGCACCTCAGAGTTCTACAACCATGGAAATTGCATAGGGACCCCAAAACGGTGAGTAATAGCCCATGAAACGGGCCAGAATCGGGCAAAATGGCGAGTGTTGATTAATGACACATAAGCGCATCTTGGGGGTTCAACAACCATTAAAATCGCTTCGGGGACCCAAAACGGTGAGTAATAGTCCATGAAACAGGCAAGAATCGGCCAAACTTGCGACCTGCGAGTGTTGATGACCGATAGGTAAATGCACCCTGAGGTTCATCAATCGTGGAAATCGCTCCGAGACCCCAAAATGGTGAGTAATAGTCCACGAAGCGCGCCAAAATCAGCCAAAACTGCTAGTGTTGATGACCTACACGTAAACGCACCTCAGGGATCATTAATCGTGGAAATCGCTCCAGGACCTCAAAATGGTGAGCAATAGGCTATGAGACGGTCCGAGTCAGCCAAAATTGTGATTGTTGATGACCTGCACGTAATAGCACCTTGGAGTTCAACAACGATGGAAATCGCACAGGGACCCCAAAACGGTGAGTAATAGCCCATGAAACGGGCTAGAATCGGCCAAAACGGCGAGTGTTGATGAATGATACCTAAGTACACCCTGGGCTTTAGCAATCATAAAAATCGATCCGAGACCGCAAAATCGTGAGTAATAGTCCACGAAACGGGCCACAATCAGCTAAAACGGCCAGTGTTGATGTCCTGCACGTAATCACACCTTGGAGTTTAAAAACCATGGAAACGACACCAGGACCCCAAAATGGTGAGTAATAGCCCATGAAACGGGCCAAATCGGGGAAAACAATGAGTGTTGATGACTCACATGTAAGCGCATCTTGGGGTTTAGCAACCATTAAAATCACTCTCGGGCCCCAAAACGGTGAGTAATAGTCCAAGAAATGGGCCAGAATCGGACAAAACTACGAGTGTTAATGACCTGCACGTAAGCACACATTGGGGTTTAGTAACCATGAAAATCGCTCTGGAACCCCAAATCGATGAGTAATAGCCCATGAAACGGGCTAGAATCGGCCAATATGGCGAGTGTTGATCAACGACATGTAAGCGCACCTCGGGCTTCAGCAATCATAAAAACCGCTCCGGGACCCCAAAATTGCAAGTAATAGTCCACAAAACAGGCAAAAATCGGCCAAAATAGCGAGTGTTAATAACCTGCATGTAAGCGCACCTTGGGGTTCAGTAACCATGGAAATTGCTCTTTACCCCAAAACGGTGAGTAATAGTCTGTGAAACGGGTCAAAATCGTCAAAACGGTGAGTGTTGATGAACAATACGTAAGCGCACCTTGGGGTTCAACAACCATAAAAATCACTCTGGGAGCCCAAAACTGTGAGTAATAGTCCACGAAACGGGCCAGAATCGACCAAAATGGTGTTGGGTAACGTAGTATTTTCAAAAATTTCCTACGTACACGCAAGATCATGGTGATGCATAGCAACGAGCGGGGAGAGTGAGTCCTTGTACCCTCGTAGACCGAAAACGGAAGCGTTAGCACAACGCAATTGATGTAGTCGTACGTCTTCACGATCTGACCGATCCAAGTACCGAACGTACGACAGCTCCGAGTTCGGCACACATTCAGCTCGATGACGTCCCGCGAACTCTGATCCAGGAGAGCTTCACGGGAGAGTTCCGTCAGCACGATGGGGTGGTGACGGTGATGATGTTGCTACCGACGCAAGGCTTCGCCTAAGCACCACTACGATATGGCCGAGGTGGAATATGATGGAATGGGGCACCGCACACGGCTGGAATAGATCAACAGATCAATTTGTGTGTCCATGGGGTGCCCCCTCCCTCGTATATAAAGGAGTGGAGGAGGAGGAGGGCCGACCCTTACTATGGCGCGTCCTGGGGAGTCCTACTCCCACCGGGAGTAGGATTCCCCCCTTCCAAGTAGTAGGAGTAGGAGAGAAGGAAAGGGAAGAGAAAAGAGAAGGAAGCATGGGGCGCCGCCCCTCCCCCTAGTCCAATTCGGACTAGGCCCATGGGGGGCGCACGGCCTGCCCTAGGCAGCCCCCCTCTCTTTCCCGTATGGCCCAATAAGGCCCAATACTTCTCCCGACGAATTCCCATAACTCTCCGGTACTCAGAAAATTACCCGAATCACTAGGAACCATTCTGATGTCCGAATATAGCCTTACAATATGTCGATCTTTATGGCTCGACCATTTCTAGACTCCTCGTCATGTCCCCGATCTCATCTGGGAGTCCGAACTACCTTCGGTACATCAAAACACATAAACTCATAATACAGATCATCACCGAACGTTAAGCGTGCAGACCCTACGGATTCGAGAACTATGTAGACATGACCGAGACACATTTCCGATCAATAACCAATAGTGGAACCTGGATGCTCATATTGGCTCCTACATATTCTACGAAGATCTTTATCAGTCAAACCACACAACAACATACGTTGTTCCCTTTGTCATCGGTATGTGACTTGCCCGAGATTCGATCATCGGTATCTCAATACCTAGTTCAATCTCATTACCAGCAAGTCTCTTTACTCGTTCCGTAATGCATCATCCCGCAACTAACTCATTAGTCACATTGCTTGCAAGGCTTATAGTGATGTGCATTACCGAGAGGGCCCAAAGATACCTCTCCGACAATCGGAGTGACAAATCCTAATCTCGAAATACGCCAACTCAACAAGTACCTTCGGAGACACCTGTAGATCACCTTTATAATCATCTAGTTATGTTGTGACCTTTGCTAGCACACATAGTGTTCCTCCGGTAAACGGGAGTTACATAATCTCATAGTCATAGAAACATGTATAAGTCATGAAGAAATCAATAACAATGAAACTAACACGATCATAATGCTAAGATAACGGATGGGTCATGTCCATCACATCATTCTCCTAATCATGTGACCCCGTTCATCAAATGACAACACATGTCTATGGTTAGAAAACATAACCATCTTTGATTAACAATCTAGTCAAGTAGAGGCATAGTAGGAACTATAGGTTTTGTCTATGTATTCACACATGTACTAAGTTTCCGGTTAATACAATTCTAGCATGAATAATAAACATTTATCATGATATAAGGAAATAAATAATAACTTTATTATTGCCTCTAGGGCATATTTCCTTCAAATGGCGAGTGTTAATGTCATGCATGTAAGCGCACCTTGGGGTGCATAAACCAAGAAAATCCCTCCGGGACACCAAAACGGTGAGTAATAGTCCACGAAACGGGCCAGAATTGACCAAACCTGCGAGTGTTCATGACCGATAGGTAAATGCACCCCGAGGTTCATCAATCGTGGAAATCGCACCAAGACCTCAAAATGGTGAGTAATAGTCCACGAAATGCGCCAAAATTGGCCAAAACTGTTAGTCTTGATGACCAACACGTAAACGCACCTCGGGGATCATTAATCGTGGAAATCGCTCCAGGACCTCAAAAAGGTGAGCAATTGCCCATGAGATGGGCCGAATCAGCCAAAACGGCGAGTGTCGATGACCTGCACGTAATAGCACCTTGGAGTTCAACAACCAAGGAAATCGCACAGAGACCCCAAAACGGCGAGTAATAGCCCATGAAACGGGCCAGAATCGGGCAAAACGGAGAGTGTTGATGAATGACATATATGCACATCTTGGGGTTCATCAACCATTAAAATTGCTTCGGGACCCCAAGACAGTGGGTAATAGTCCACGAAACGGGCCAGAATAGTCCAGACCTGTGAGTGTTGAGGACCGATAGGCAAATGCACCCCGAGGTTCATCAATCATGGAAATCACTCAAAGACCTCAAAATGGTGAGTAATAGTCCACGAAATGTGCAAAATTGGCCGAAACTGCTAGTGTTGATGACCTACACGTAAGCGCACCTCGGGGATCGTTAATCGTGGAAATCGCTCCAGGACCTCAAAAAGGTGAGCAATAGCCCATGAGACGGGCCGAATTAACCAAAATGTCCAGTGTCGATGACCTGCACGTAATAGCACCTTGGAGTTCAAAAACCTTGGAAATTGCACCGGGACCCCAAACCGGTGAGTAATAACACATGAAACGTGCCAGAGTCGGCCAAAATGGCGAGTGTTGATGACTGACAGGTAAGCGCAACTTGGGGTTCAGTAACCATAAAAATCGCTACGGGACCCCAAAATGGTGAGTAATAGTCCATGAAACGGGCCAAAATCGGCCAAAATAGCGAGTGTTAATAACCTGCACGTAAGCGCACCTCGGGGTTCAGTAACCATGGAAATTGCTCCTTACCCCAAAACGGTGAGTAATAGTCTATGAAACGGGTCAGAATCGTCAAAACGGTGAGTGTTGATGAACGATACTTAAGCGCACCTTGGGGATCATCAACCATAAAAATCGCTCCGGGACCCCAAAATGTGAGTAATAGTCCACGAAACGGGCCAGAATCGTCCAAAATGGCGAGTGCTAATGTCATGCACGTAAGCGCACCTTGGGGTGCATAAACCTAGAAAATCACTTCGGGCCCCAAAACGGTGAGTAATAGTCCACGAAACAGGCAAGAATCGGCCAAACCTTCGAGTGTTGATGACCAATAGGTAAATGCAAACCTAGGTTCATCAATGGTGGAAATCGCTCCAAGACCTCAAAATGGTGAGTAATAGTCCAGGAAATGCGCCAAAATTGGCCAAAACTGTTAGTGTTGATGACCTACATGTAAACGCACCTCGGGGATCATTAATCATGGAAATCGCTCCTGGACCTCAAAAAGTTGAGCAATTGCCCATGAGACGGGCCGAATCAGCCAAAACGGCGAGTGTCGATGACCTGCACGTAATAGCACCTTGGAGTTCAACAACCAAGGAAATCGCACAGGGACCCCAAAATGGTGAGTAATAGCCCATGAAACGGGCCCGAATCGGGCAAAATGGAGAGTGTTGATGAATGACATGTAAGCATCTTGGGGTTCAGCAACCATTAAAATTGCTTCGGGACCCCAAAACGGTGAGTAATAGTCCACGAAACGGGCCAGAATCAGCCAAACCTGCGAGTGTTGATGACCGATAGGTAAATGCACCCCGAGGTTCATCAATGGTGGAAATCGCTCCAAGACCTCAAAATGGGGACTAATAGTCCACGAAATGCGCCAAAATTGGCCAAAACTGCTAGTGTTGATGATCTACACGTAAATGCACCTCGGGGATTATTAATCGTGGAAATCGCTCCAGGACCTCAATAAGGTGAGCAATTGCCCATGAGACGGGCCGAATCAGCCAAAATGGCGAGTGTCGAAGACCTGCACGTAATAGCACCTTGGAGTTCAAAAACCATGTAAATCGCACCGGGACCCCAAAACGGTGAGAAATAACCCATGAGATGTGCCAGAATCGGCCAAAATGGCGAGTGTTGATGACCGACAGGTAAGCGCAACTTGGGGTTCAGTAACCGTAAGAATCGCTCCGGGACCCCAAATCGATGAGTCATAACCCATGAAACGAGCTAGAATCGGGCAAAACGGCGAGTATTGGTGAATGATACATAAGCACACTTGGGGTTTAGCAATCATAAAAATCGCTCCGGGACCCCAAATCGATGAGTAATAGCCCATGAAACGGGCCAGAATTGGCCAAAATGGCGAGTGTTGATGAACGACACGTAAGCGCACCTTGGGCTCAAGCAACCATAAAAATCGCTCCGGGACCCCAAAATGGTGAGTAATAGTCCACGAAACGGGCCTAAATCGGCCAAAATAGCGAGTGTTAATGACCTGCACGTAAGCGCACCTCGGGGTTCAGTAACCATGGAAATTGCTCCTTACCCCAAAACTGTGAGTAATAGTCCATGAAACGGGTCAGAATCGGCCAAAACGGTGAGTATTGATGAACGATACGTAAGCGCACATTGGGGTTTAGCAACCATAAAAATCGCCCCGGGACCCCAAAATGATGTGTAATAGTCCACGAAATAGGCCAGAATCGGCCAAAACGGCGAGTGTTAGTCTCATTCATGTAAGCGCACCTTGGGGTTCATCAACCAAGAAAATCATTTTGGCACTCCAAAACAGTGAGTAATAGTCCGCGAAACGCGCCAAAATCGGCCAAAACTGCTAGTGTTGATGACCTACACGTAAACGCAGCTCGGGGATCATTAATCATGGAAATCGCTCCAGGACCTTGAATGGTGAGCAATAGTCCATGAGACGGGCCGAATCAGCTAAAATGGCGAGTGTTGATGACCTGCACGTAATAGCACCTCAGAGTTCTACAACCATGGAAATCGCACAAGGACCCCAAAATGGTGATTAATAGCCCATGAAACGGGCAAGAATCGGCCAAAACTGCGAGTGTTGAGGAACGATACGTAAGCACTTGGGATTTAGCAATCATAAAAATCGCTCCAGGACCCCAAAATGGTCCATGAAACGGGACAGAATCAGCCAAAACGGCGAATGCTGATGACCTGCACATAATCGCATCTTGGAGTTCAAAAACCATGGAAATCGCACAGGGACCCCAAAATGGAGAGTAATAGCCAATGAAACGGGCTAGAATCAGCCAAAACGACGAGTGTTGATGAACGATACGTAAGCACACCTTGGGGTTTAGCAATCATAAAAATCGCTCCGAGACTGCAAAATGGTGAGTAATAGTCCACGAAACGGGCCAAAAATCAGCCAAAATGGCGAGTGTTGATGTCCTGCACGCAATCGCAACTTGGAGTTTAGAACCCATGGAAATGGTACCGGGACCCCAAAACGGTGAGTAATAGCCCATGAAACGGGCCATAATAGGCAACATCGAGTGTTGATGAATGACATGTAAGCGCATCTTGGGGTTCAGCAACCATTAAAATCGTTTCGGGACCACAAAACGGTGAGTAATAGTCCAAGAAACGGGCCAGAATTTGCCAAATCAACGAGTGTTAATGACGTGCATGTAAGCGCACATTGTGGTTCGGTAACCATGAAAATCATTCCGAAACCCAAAATCGACGAGTAATAGCCCATGAAACGCGCCAGAATCTGCCAAAATGGTGAGTGTTGATGAACGACATGTAAGCGCACCTCGGGCTTCAGCAATCATAAAAACCGCTCTAGGACCCCAAAATGGTGAGTAATAGTCCACGAAACGGGCCAAAATCGGCCAAAATAGTGACTGTTAATAACCTGCACGTAAGCGCACCTCGGGGTTCAATAACCATGGAAATTGCTTTTTACCCCAAAACGGTGAGTAATAGTCTACGAAACGGGTCAGAATCGTCTAAACGGCGAGAGTTGATGAAGGATACGTAAGCGCACCTTGGGGTTCAGCAACCATGAAAATCGCTCTGGGACCCCCAAACGGTGAGTAATAGTCCACGAGACGGGCCAGAATCAGCCAAAATGGCGAGTGTTAATGTCATGCACGTAAGCGTACCTTGGGGTCCATAAACCAAGAAAATCGCTACGGGACCCAAAAACGGTGAGTAATAGTCCACGAAACGGGCCAGAGTCGGTCAAACCTGCGAGTGTTAATGACCGATAGGTAAATGCACCCCGAGGTTCATCAATCATGGAAATCGCTCGAAGACCTGAAAATTGGTAGTAATAGTCCACGAAATGCGCCAAAATTGGCCAAAGCTACTAGTGTTGATGACCTACACATAAACGCACCTCGGGGATCATTAATCGTGGAAATCGATCCAGGACCTCATAAAGGTGAGCAATAGCCCATGAGACGGACCGAATCAACCAAAATGGCGAGTGTCGATGACCTCCACGTAATAGCAGAGTTCAAACACCAAGGAAATCGCATAGGGACACCAAAACGGTGAGTAATAGCCCATGAAACGGGCCAGAATCGGGCAAAATGGAGAGTGTTGATGAATGACACTAAGCACATATTGGGGTTCAACAACCATTAAAATCGCTTCGGGACCCCAAAACAGTGAGTAATAGTCCACGAAACGGGCCAGAATCAGCCAAAACTGCGAGGGTTAATGACCTACACGTAAGCGCACATTGGGGTTCATTAACCATAAAAATCGCTCCGGAACCCCAAATCAGTGAGTAATAGAACATGAAATAGTCCAGAATCAGCCAAAATGGCGAGTGTTGATGAACGGCACATAAGGGCACCTTGGGCTTCGACAACCATAAAAATCGCCCAGGGACCCCCAAATGGTGAGCAATAGCCCATGAGATTGTCCGAATCATCCCAAACGATAAGTGTTGATGACCTGCACGTAATAGCACCTTGGAGTTCTACAACCATGGAAATCGCACAGGGACCCAAAAACAGTGAGTAATAGCCCATGAAACGGGCTAGAATCGGCCAAGATGGAGAGTGTTGATGAATGATATGTAAGCACACCTTGGGGTTTAGCAATCATAAAAATCGCTCCGGGACCCCAAAATGGTCCTCGAAACAGGCCAGAATCAGCCAAAATGGCGCATGTTGATGACCTACACGTAATCGCATCTTGGAGTTCAAAAACCATGGAAATCGCATCGGGACCCCAAAACTGTGAGTAATAGCCCATGAAGCGGGCCAGAATCGGGCAAAACAGCGAGTGTTGATGAATGACACATAAGCGCATCTTGGGGTTCAGCAACCATTAAAATCTCTTCAGGACCCGAAAACGGTGAGTAATAGTCCATGAAACGGGCAAGAATCAGCCAAACTTGTGACCTGCGAGTGTTGATGACCGATAGGTAAATACACCCCGAGGTTCATCAATCATGGAAATCGCTCCGAGACCCCAAAATGGCGAGTAATTGTCCATGAAACACACCTAAATCGGCCAAAACTTCTAGTGTTGATGACCTACACGTAAACGCACGTCAGGGATCATTAATCGTGGAAATCGCTCCAGGACCTCAAAATGGTGAGCAATAGCCCATGAGACGGGCCATCAGCCAAAACGGCGATTGTCGATGACCTGCACGTAATAGCACCTTGGAGTTCAACAACCAAGGAAATCGCACACGAACCCCAAAACGGTGAGTAATAGCCCATGAAATGGGCCAGAATCGGGCAAAACGCCGAGTGTTGATGAATGACACGTAAGCGCATCTTGGGGTTCAGCAACCATTAAAATCGCTTCGGTACCCCAAAACCATGAGTAATAGTCCACAAAACGGGTCAGAATTAGCCAAAACTGCGAGTTTTAATGACCTACACGTAAGCGCACATTGGGGTTCAGTAACCATAAAAATCGCTCCGAAACCCCAAAACAATGAGTAATAGCCCATGGAACGGGCCAGAATCGACCAAAATGGCGAGTGTTGATGAACGACATGTAAGGCGCAGCTTGGGCTTTGGCAACCATAAAAATCGCTCCGGGACCCCAAAATGATGAGTAATAGTCCACGAAATGGGCCAGAATCGGCCAAAACTGCGAGTGACCGGGAGGTAAATGCACCCCGAGGTTCATCAATCATAAAAATCGCTCCAAGACCCCCAAATGGTGAGTAATAGTCCATGAAACGCGCCAAAATCGGCCAAAACTACTAGTGTTGATGACCTACACGTAAATGCATCTCGGGGATCATTAATCATGGAAATCGCTCCAGGACCTCAAAAGGTGAGCTATAGGCCTTGAGATGGGCCGAATCAGACAAAATTGCGAGTGTTGATGACCTGCACGAATTAGCACCTTGGAGTTCTACAACCATGGAAATCGCACAGGGACCCCAAAAAAATGAGTAATAGCCCCTGAAACGGGCTAGAATCGGCCAAAACGGTGAGTGTTGATGAATGATACGCAAGCACACGTTGGGGTTTAGCAATCATAAAAATTGCTCCGGGACCCCAAAATGGTCCTCGAAATGGGCCAGAATCAGCCAAAACGACGAGTGTTGATGACCTGCATGTAATCGCATCTTGGAGTTCAAAAACCATGGAAATCACACCGGGACCCCAAAACGGTGAGTAATAGCCAATGAAACGGGCCAGAATCAGGAAAAACAATGATTGTTGATGAATGACACCTAAGCGCATATTGGGGTTCAACAACCATTAAAATTGCTTCGGAACCCAAAACGGTGAGTAATAGTCCATGAAACGGGCAAGAATCAGCCAAACTTGCGACCTGTGAGTGTTGATGAACGATAGGTAAATACACCCCGAGGTTCATCAATCGTGGAAATCGCTCCAAGACCCCAAAATGGTGAGCAATAGTCCACGAAACGCGCCAAAATCGGCTAAAACTGCTAGTGTTGATGACCTACACGTGAACGCACCTCGGGGATCATTAATCATGGAAATCACTCGAGGACCTCAAAAAGGTGAGCAATAGCCCATGAGACGGGCTGAATCAGCCAAAACGATGATTGTCGATGACCTGCACGTAATAGCACCTTTGAGTTCAACAACCATGGAAATCGCACAGGGACCCAAAACGGTGAGTAATAGCCCATGAAACGGGCCAGAATCGGCCAAAACGGCAAGTGCTGATGAATGACACGTAAGCGCATCTTGGGGTTCAGCAACCATTAAAATCGCTTCGGGACCCCAAAACCGTGAGTAATAGTCTACGAAACGGGCCAAAATCAGCCAAAACTGCGAGTTTTAATGACCTACACGTAAGCACACATTGGGGTTCAGTAACCATAAAAATTGCTTCGGAACCCCATATCGATGAGTAATAGCCCATGAAACGGGCCAGAATCAGCCAAAATGGTGAGTGTTGATGAACGACACGTAACCGCTCCTTGGGCTTCGACAACCATAAAAGTCGCTCTGGGACCCCAAAATGATGAGTAATAGTCCACGAAACGGGCCAGAATCGGCCAAAACAGCGAGTGTTATTGACCTGGACGTAAGCGTACCTCGAGGTTCATTAACCATCGAAATTGCTCCTTACCCCAAAACGGTGAGTAATAGTCTATGAAACGGGTCAGAATCGTCAAAACTGTGGGTGTTGATGAACGATACGTAAGCGCGCCTTGGGGTTCAGCAACCATAAAAATCGCTCCCGGACCCCAAAACGGTGAGTGTTAATGTCATGCACGTAAGCGCACATTGGGGTTCATAAACCAAGAAAATCGCTTCGGGACCCCAAAACGGTGAGTAATAGTCCACTAAACGGGCCAGAATCGGCCAAACCTGCGAGTGTTGATGACCGAGAGGTAAATGCACCCCGAGGTTCATCAATCATAAAAATAGCAACGAGACCCCGAAATGGCGAGTAATAGTCCATGAAACGCGCCAAAATTGGCCAAAACTGCTAGTGTTGATGACCTACACGTGAACGCACCTCGGGGGTCATTATTCGTGGGAATCACTCCAAGACCTCAAAAGGTGACCAAATGCCAATGAGATGGGCCGAATCAGACAAAATGGTGAGTGTTGATGACCTGCACGTAATAGCACCTTGGAGTTCTACAACCATGGATATCGCACAGGGACCTTGTCGTGGAATTGTCACGTTAGATGTCCTAGTGAAAGGACTTAGTCGTGGAGCCATCACAACTAGGAAGCTTAAAGGGGTTAAAATGGGCAAAGGACATAGGAGTTTATACTGGTTCGGCTCCTTGTGGTGAAGGTAAAAGCCTAATCCAGTTTGAGGTGGAATTGCTATGTCTCGATTACTAGGGAGCGAAAACCGCTTGACCAAGTTCTCGAGTTGGTGTTACTTGTCCTAAACCGCTGCCGGGTCGTCCCTTAATATACAGAGGTCGACGCCCAGCGGCTCACAGAGTCCCGGCCGGCTCATAAACAGTGTCCGGCTCGGTCTCTCTCTATTCCTGCCTTACAATACAAGTTATATACATATGTCGGTTTATCTCTACGGGCCTCAAGTCGCCTTTGGGCTTTGGGCCCTTAACTAAACCGCCATCTTCAAGCATCGTCTTGGGCTTCAAGAATCGTCATAGGTATAACACGGCCCCTCCTAGGCGGGTCATACCTAATAGTTATATCCCCAACATTAGGCCCCAGATTGATTTGAACTGGTTCAAGTCAATCTTCAACACTTAGAAAAAATCTTCTGCTCTTCGTTTGTACAAAAGTTTTATAACCCGCCATGATGTGATCTTCTGGATCTGTGGTAACCCTCCATGACGTCATCCGTCTTTAATTCACACTTTGTCCAACATATCTCAAGGGATCCTTATCTTAATATCTATCCCGAGAATCGAGGCGCCTAAACAGCTAGATAACTATGTTTTGGTCTGCTAGATTTTCACGCCCACTTATCAGTCATTCCTTATAAATAGGCACGACTAGTCTTTCCTCATTCTCCCCCTTTCCAGCTTCTTCTTCCTCTTGCAACCTCCTGCTGCTTCGAACTCCGCCACCGCTGCAAAGCACTTCGTCGTCCTCGCCGTTGGCCGCTACATCACCCTGAATAGACCAGAGAACGGTGACACCCCTATGCAGTAGATCTGCCTCTGTAAGTACTTGTTTTCCCGTACCCTAGATCTGCATTAGGGTTTCGGAGTTCACCCGTGTTCTTCCAAGTTCATCGTGGTTCTTCCTCAGCGCCTGCACCATGAGCCTTTTTGATCTAAAAACAACACAGAACGAATGTGGTAGTTGCTTTTTCCTTTTCTTTCAATACCAACACGCCCTCTTCCTTTGAGAAAAAGATCCTCTTGGAGCATATGAACTCATCTGTACTGGTTTAGGTCTTGAATTATTTTTATTTTCTGAACATCCTCTGATCCAAAATAAAGACTGTACTCTGCAAAACTTGTTTGTGTAGTACTTAGCCAAAAAAATGCACCTTGATAGATCCACCTAGCCATGGCGGTTCAAACCGCCGGCTTAAATTGAAACGCTTAATAGATAATATCAGTTACTCATGGCGGCTTAAATAACCTGCCTGCTTATGGCGGTTTAAATAACTTGACGTAATTAGCCATATACCATTAGGCCCCTTTATAAGCCGCCAATCTGAATATATACTTGTAATAATTCCTCCTCTGGCTTAATTTTGAATCGACCATTTTTACTTTGGTTTAGGCTTCCTCCTTCACAATGCCGCCTAAGACAACCACTTCATGCAACTGGGTCAAGGCCATTGTCACTGAGAGTACTTTTGACGATTTTGTGAAAGTCGGCTATCTGCCCCAAAGAGATGTCATGTGGTACCATGCTCCTGATCCATCGGAGGAAAAGCCTCAGCCCAAAGAGGTGAGGTCATCGTCTTCACGGATCACATGAACCGGGGCTTCTCGCCAACCGGCTCAAAGTTCTTTAGAGATGTTCTACACTTCTTCGATCTCCGCCCTCAAGAAATCGGACCCAACTCCGTGTCCAATATATGCAACTTCCAAGTGTTTACTGAAGTGTACATTGGAGAAGAGCCCAACCTACTCCTTTTAAGAGAACTATTTTATTTAAACCGTCAGAATGAGTACTCCAACGGACTAAGTTTGGAACTGGGCGGGGTCTCAATCCAACGACGGAGAGACATAATCTTTCCTTTTTCACAACCGCCGAGTCACCCCAAAGACTAGAATCAGACTTGGTTCTACTGTCAAGACACTTCTCCGGCCGACGAGAACCCACTGCCCGGCTTCCGTTCTCTACGTCTTGAATCCAATCATCAGCTTCCTGACAAAATATCAGGCGCTGAACGCCAGACGCTTGCCCCTACTCTTGCAAAGACTAAAGGTCTGCTGGGGAACGGTTTAAACAACATTGATCTGGTTCGGTGCTGGGTCACATGGCGGATCATCCCGTTGAGCCTTCGCTCCGCATTAATGTGTGATTACACTAGTGATGCCAAGGATTCTCTCCGCCACAGCCCTGACGACTTACCTAATGATGTGATTGATGATATGACAAAGTCACTTCTGAATGAGAGCCTGGCCGACTATGGAAAATTGGGCCTGAGCCCTTTCTGCAAGGCTAACCCGGCTCAGCGGTAAGCCGCCAGAACCAATTACTTTTCCTTTACCTTTTAAGTTTCATCATAACTCAAACTTTTACTGACCTTCATAGGCTGATGACAAATTCTGGAAGAAGAAATATGATCATGAGGCTGCAAAGAGAGCCAGGAAGGCCAAGAAAACCGCCAGGAAAGCCGCCGCTCAGAAAAGAGGAAAAAAACCCAGTGCTTCCGATCTACTTCAATTGGACGACTCTTTTGAGTCGGAGGTAACCCTTGATTCTCTTGGCTCATTGTTTAACCATCTTATTGACACTGATTACCATCAGGGTGACACGGGAACAAGTCCGGGAGTGACTGAACAGGTAACTATTATTTCCTCCTCCGACTCAGAGCCTTTGCCAAGACAAAAGTCCGAAGAGTAACCCGGAAAGTAAGATTTGCACAACCCTTAGCTTACCAAGATCCTCACTTTATTTTGAAGCGACAGATTCATGAAAGCCGGAGGTAGACTCGGACCAGCAAAGAAGCAGAGCTCTCCTCCATTTTACCAAATACATCGAGGAAACGTCGGAATGAGGTCATCTCTGTCTTAGATCCCTTTTATCCTTTGGCGGGTCTCATTCTTCAACCACTCAACTCTTCTAATTCGAATTATCAGGAAACTTCATGTTCGTCTGGCGACTCAATCCAGTCCAACCTGCCGGCTTTTAAGACCGCTCCAAGGTAATGATGATTTACTTATCCTGTATCTCAGTTCAATTCTTTATACTTGTATTTACCATTTTAATATCGTGTAGTGGAAAAGCAAAACCCAGCAAGAGGGTAAAGAGGAATAAGCTGGCCGAAAAACCAACTGACCACGAGCCGGAACCCCAGACGGCCGCACCTGATGCCTGTATTTCTGAGCCGCCACTTGAACTGGCTCATGATACATCAGCATCGACTGCTGACCCACCTGTGGAGAAACCGCCAGCGTCCCTGAACATCCTGATCAGCATCGACTTTTGTGCCTCCTTAATTCCTTTTATATCTCGGTTTCCTAAATCTCGAAAGCTTCATCCACACCAAAGTCAACAAGAACTCGTGAGATAAGTTAGTATAAACCAATGAAAAAACCTTATTATTCTCTACTGTAACAAATCACTAAAATTATTATTCAACACTGCATACTAAATGTCTCTGCATATTTAATACTCCTATCCTCAAATAGAATCATTAAACAAGCAAACATATGCAAACATAACAGCAATCTGCCAAAACAGTATAGCCTGTAAAGAACACAAGATTCATCATACTTCCCTAACTCCAAAAATTATGAGAAAAATACTAAACTGTAGAATATTTATCAGAGCTCAATATGCAAAAAGTTTCAATATTATATTATTCTATGACTTTTATAGGTAATTTTTGCAACAACGGTAAACTTTCTGTTTTGAAACAGCAACATGTATACTTGCAAAATAAGCATGGTAAAGGCTATCCTTGTCTTTTTTATTGAAAATAAAGATGCAAAACATTATTCTAAATAACAGAAGGCAAATACTAACAAAATAAAATGACGCTCTAAGCAAAACACATATCATGTGGTGAATAAAAATATAGCTCCAAGTAAAGTTACAGATGAACGAAGACGAAAGAGGGGATGCCTTCCGGGGTTTCCCCAAGCTTAGGCTCTTGGTTGTGCTTGGATATTACATTGGGGTGCCTTGGGCATCCCCAATATTAGGCTCTCGCCACTCCTTATTCCATAGTCCATCGAATCTTTACCCAAAACTTGAAAACTTCATAACACAAAACTCAACATAAAACTCGTAAGCTCCGTTAGTATAAGAAAATAAATCACCACTTAGGTACTGTCTTGAACTCATTATTTATTTATATTGGTGTAATATCTACTGTATTCCAACTTCTGTATGGTTCAAACCCTCTGATACTACTCATAGATTCATCAAAATAAGCAAACAACACAACGAAAACAGAATGTGTCAAAAACAGAACAATCTGTAGTAATCTATATCAAACGTATACTTCTGAAACTCCAAAAATACTGAACTAAATTGGTGGACATGACGAATTTGTCTATTAATCATCTTAAAAACTAATCAACCTAAAATCACTCTCCAGTAAGAAATGGCAGCTAATCTCATGAGCGCTAAAGTTTCTGTTTTTTACAGCAAGACTATAAAGACTTCACCAAAGTCTTCCCAAAGGTTCTACTTGGCACAAACACTAATTAAACCATAAAAACACATCTAAACAGAGGCTAGATGAATTATTTATTACTAAACATGAACAAAAGCAAAAGACAAAATTAAAATTGGGTTGCCTCCCAACAAGCGCTATCGTTTAACGCCCCTAGCTAGGCATGATGATTTCAATGATGCTCACATAAAAGATAAGAATTGAAACATAAAGAGAGCATGATGAAGAATATGACTAGCATATTTAAGTCTAACCCACTTCCTGTGCATAGGGATTTTGTGATAAAAGAACTTATGGGAACAATAATCAACTAGCATAGGAAGGCAAAACAAGCATAACTTCAAGATTTTCAGCACATAGAGAGGAAACTTGATATTATTGCAATTCCTACAAGCATATGTTCCTCCCTCATAATAATTTTCAGTAGCATCATGAATGAATTCAACAATATAAGCAGCACCTAAAACATTATTTTCATGATCTACTAGCATAAAATTTTTATTACTCTCCTCATAAGCATATTTCTTCTCATTCGGAATAGTGGAAGTATCATAAGAGATTCGAATACTATAAATTGTTTCCATGTTAAAAGAGTAATGTTCAGAGAAAGGTTAATCATAATCATGACAAGTTTTATTAATATAATCATCACTACTTTTTTTAGCATAAGTTTCATCACAATAACCATCATAAGTAGCAACTTTGTTCTCATCATAATCGATTGAAACCTCTTCAAAGATAGTGGAATCATCACTAAATAAAGTCATGACCTCTCCAAATCCACTTTCATATTCATCACAATAAGATTCAACATCCTATAAAATAGTGGGATCATTACTTCCTAAATTTGACACTCTTCCAAACCTGCTTTCATGAATATAATCATCATAAGTAGGAGGCATGCTATCATCATAACAAATTTGCATATCAAAACTTGGGAGGCTAAAAATATCATCTTCATTAAACATAGCATCCCCAAGCTTGGGACAAGCATTAATTGCAGCAAATATATTCTCAAATATGTCATTCTAATCAAACATAGCATCCCCAAGCTTGGGCCTTTTCATATCATAAGCATAATCACTCTCATCATTAATAGTATGGATAGCACCAATAGTATAGCAATTCTCATCATCATAATGAGTAGTAGGAGAAACATCATTTGGGAGGGATACCTTTCTACCTTTGCTTCTCAGTCTTTTCTTTTTCTTCTTCACATCATGTGTGGGTTTAACCCTCTTCTTTGAGCTCCTTATTAATGAGATTGGTTGAATATAAAGCTCCTCCTCGTTACCTGATTCATCATAAGAAATAATAGGAGGATATTGGGAAGTTTCTCCCTTCCATTCATATTCTCTTCATATTCTATTTGCTTCCTTTTCTTTATGTAATTGGCAATATAAGAATTTTCAATGCAATTCACCGTAGAATACATATAAATTTCCTCTAGATCAATATCAAGAAATTTCCCAAGGCTAAATTCTGGAATATGCTTAGTTAAATGTTTCATTTCTTCATAACCCAAAAGCAAACTAAGTTCATTATGATGCGCAAGGGAAATCAAGTCATCACAGTTTTTGGACACGATTCGATCAAGAAACAATTTGCATTGGAGATGTAAATGACCACGTTCATTGCAAAGTTCACAAGTATGGCAAAGAGATTTGAAAATGTCAGCACTCACATGTAGCCTTTCTTGCAACCACTTAGTTTCTAAATACCTATGCCTCTTTCAAAATCTATCTTCTCTATTTGGTGTGTTCTTGCAAACTCTATGCACTCCACAAAAATTGACATGCTTATAAGAGACATTTTCATCATGACTAGTGCTATCATCATTAGTACCATGGGTATTCAAAGAGTTCATACTAACAACATTGCAATCATGCTCCACATTCAAAGATTTGGTGCCAACCATTTTATAGACTTCTTCTTCTAGCACTTGAGTACAATTTTCCTTACCATCATTCTTACGAAAAATATTAAAAAGATGAAGCGTATGAGAAAAACTCAATTCCATTTTTTTAGTTTTCTTTTATAAACTAAACTAGTGATAAAACAAGAAACAAAAAGATTCGATTGCAAGATCTAAAGATATACCTTCAAGCACTCACCTCCCCGGTAACGACGCCAGAAAAGAGCTTGATGTCTACTACACAACCTTCTTATTGTGGATGTTGTTGGGCCTCCAAGTGAAGAGGTTTGTAGGACAGTTGCAAATTTCCCTCAAGTGGATGACGTAAGGTTTATAAATCTGTGGGAGGCGTAGGATGAAGACGGTCTCTCTCAAACAACCATGCAACCAAATAACAAAGAGTCTCTTGTGTCCCCAACACACCCAATACAATGGTAAATTGTATAGGTGAACTAGTTCGGCGAAGAGATGATGATACAAGTGCAATATAGATAGTAGAAATAGGATTTTGTAATCTGGAATTATAAAAACAGCAAGGTAAGAAGTTGTAAAAGTGAGCGTAAACGGTATTGCAATGCTTCGAAACAAGGCCTAAGATTCATACTTTCACTAGTGCAAGTTCTCTCATCAATAATAACATAGTTTGATCATATAACTATCCCTCAACATGCAACAAAGAGTCACTCCAAAGTCACTAATAGCGGAGAACAAACGAAGAGATTATGGTAGGGTACGAAACCAGCTCAAATTTATCATTTTTGATCAATCTATTCAAGAGTCCGTAGTAAAATAACACGAAGCTATTCTTTCCATTCAATCTATCACAGAGTTCGTACTAGAATAACACCTTAAGACACAAATCAACCAAAACCCTAATGTCACCTAGATACTCCATTGTCACCTCAAGTATCCGTGGGCATGATTATACGATCACTACTAGGGAAAACACTAGTATTAGCGCGTGTTTTGAGGCTATTAGCAGCGCGGGCACCCGTGCTACCAATAAGGCGCTACAGCTAACTATTAGTAGTAGCGCTCTCTGTACCCGTGCTACTACTATTGACTATATCAGTAGCGCATTTTCGGAACTCGCTACTACTAGTTAGCTGTAGCGATTTCCCGAGTCCGCGCTACTGTTATATCTTTCACCATTTCCCCATTCTAGCTTCAATAAACTGCAATTTCCAGATACTAGGTACTACTAGATATCAATTTCATAAAGCATTATAGGTACTAGGTAGTACTCCCTCGGTTCCAAATTACTCGTCATGGTTTTAGTTCAAATTTGAACTAAAACCACGACGAGTAATTTGTAACCGAGGGAGTACTAGATAACAATTTCATATATACTCAACATGCATCCTCAAGCAGTACAAGGTGACATCAATGATGATCATCATATTTAGTTCTAGATGATATCGACGACGATCATCATATGTAGTTCTACATGATATCGACAATGATCATCATATGTAGTTCTAGATGATATAGCCACACACACATATGTAGTTCTAGATGATATCAACGACGATCATCATCCTCAATCCTGGGCGGTGGGTGTTCCTGATAGTAATTAGGATGGCCTGTCCAACATGAAGATTCTTGCCAACGAGGAATCTCTTCCACCCAACCGAGTTTAAGTGTGTGCTACCGTCTTTGTCCATGCGGTAAGTACAGCTGGTGACGGAGCCCCTTGCGGTAAGGCGTAGTCCAGCTGAGCCTTCTTCGTCAGGCTCGATACCACAACTCACAGATAGGTTCTTTGGCAATTTTTGAATAAGGAAAACATATCAATTAATAAATAGCCTCACACATACTCTTGCAAATATATTTCTATTAAGTCTAGATTTCTACACTATCAAAAGACACAGTACTACGCATTTGTGCTAATTAATCATGAATTCTACTAATAAGTATATATGGATTATCTACACTATTAATAGTTCCTTGGATTCTACACTAATAAGCATGTGATTAGACTCTACACTAAAGCAAATCAACGACTAGATTGCACACAACATATCATTGGATTCTACACTAAGCATATCATCGGATAATTTGCATTTGTAAGTATAACATACCATATCATGTCGATCGACCATGGTACTTGTCAGGCGGGTCACGAATGGCACCCCGACAAAGTCAGCACGTGGTGGAATTATGTCCCATAGGTTGCACACCTCCTCCTCGCTCAACCTCATTCTTTGAGCTACGATGGCTTCATGAAGTGGGTTCTCATCATCTTCATCGAGTGGGTCCTCATTATCTTCATCATCTTCATCATCTTCTTCATCTGCATCATCTTCGTCATCTTCATCATCTTCGTCATCTTCATCATCTTCCACCAGGTTGAGATAAATGACAGCCAGCTTGGGTCTTTCAGCTCTGAAGGAGAAGCTGATCAACTCACCACCAATAAGACGCATGCGGGCAAGGAAACGGGCCAATCCATCTCCTCCAATCTGCGACATATTGCGTCCTTTCTCGACCTCCATAGTGTACGGCCCCCAGGAGCCTGAAATGTCACAGTGTCTCCTGTAAGCTTGTTGAATGTCAACCTCACATTGCATGGGACGGTCTGTGCAAGAAAAGAAAAATGACACAATGCAGTAATGCCAACACTAAAAATAAAATAGTTGTTACATTTCATCTAATTTCTTACCCCCGCATGACAAAACTCAAGGGGAAGTAGATGCCAAACAGCTTGCCAGTTGCAAGGCTGCTGGCGCACCTTGACTTGCACAGTTGACATAGTGGTGGTGGTGGTGGCGCCATTTTCCTAAAGCAATATGAGCAAAGGATTAATGATTTACTTCACAGGAAAGAAAAACAGTAGCATGTGATATTTTCCTAAAGCAATATGAGCAAAAGATTAGTGGCGGTGGCGCCATTTTATGGACAATTATAATCCTAAGATCTAATAACATATTAGATGACAAGGTACCACGTACCAAAGCATTTTGGTGGCACCTATTGCCAAAAAAATAACAATAAAATGCTGCATACTAAATCAACTAAATCAACTAGCGCACTAAATCCACTAGCATACTAAATCAACTAAATCAAAATGTTCTAAATCAACTAAATCAACTAGCCTACTAAATCAACTAAATCAACTAGCCTACTAAATCAACTAAATCAAAATGTTCTAAATCAACTAAATCAACTAGTCTACTAAATCAACTGAATCATATCAACTAAATCAGAATGTTGCATATGAACTAGCCTACTAAATCAAAATGTAGCAGGGAGGAGGGAGAAGGAGGGGCGACTCGAGGAGGGAGAAGAGAGTAGGACGGAGGAGGAAGGCGGAGCGAGGAGGGGCTGGCCGGCGGCGAGTGGAGGGAGAATGGAGGAGGAAGGCGGAGCGAGGAGGGGTCGGCCAGCGGCGAGTGAAGGGAGGACGGAGGAGGAGGCCGGTACCGAGGCCAGTGAGGAGGATGTGGTGATGGCGGCGCAGATCGGAGGAGGGGCGACGGGGGAGGACTGGGGGCGCGGGGGTTGAGGGGGAGATCGAGTGTGTGTGTGAGTGTGATCTGGATCGGATAGGTGAGTGGGGGGAGATGGAATGGCTTAGCAGTAGCGTGCTATAGCAAAATGGGCTACTGCTAAATGACCTATCAGTAGCGCCTTTCGCCGAGAACACACTACTGCTATGTTAGACATAGACATAAAAAATACATTGATCATCAATTGTCTTTTTGTGTACAATCTGATTTGTCAATAGGAATCCTCGATGGTTGGTTTAAGAACAGGCGAGGATTCCTATTGCGGCCACAGATCCTACACATAGAGTTTAGTGAATACCAAGTGCTTGTGAAAGTTGTAGAAGTAACATATTTAAGGTGGTACAAACTCTCTTCACGGAGCGAGGTGGGACTAAAGTTTTGTTGTAACCTTAGTAGTAGCGATTATTGGGTAAACGCGGTGCTGCTATGATCCGTAGCAGTAGCGCTCTTTGTGCTAACGCGCTGCTGCTATAACTGGCCTCGCGGCGGCGTCGTGGGAATTTTAGGAGTAGCGTGTCTTAGAGTGTGCACGCTGCTAATAAACTTGTTTCAGCAGCAAGTTTTGAAAGCACGCGCTACTACTACATAGCAGCAGCGCCTGATTTTAAAGCGCGCTGCTGGTAAGATTCTGTGTATATGCTTTTCCCTAGTAGTGGATATGTATCACACAATCTCAGATTCATCTATTCAACCAACACAAAGTACTTCAAAGGGTGCCCCAAAGTTTCTACCGAAGAGTGAAGACGAAAACGTGTGCCAACCCCTATGCATAAGTTCACAAGGTCACTGAACTCGCAAGTTGATCACCAAAACATACATCAGGTAGATCACGTGAATATCCCATTGTCACCACAGATAAGCACGGCAAGACATACATAAAGTGTTCTCAAATCCTTAAAGACTCAATCCGATAAGATAACTTCAAATGGAAAACTCAATCCATTATAAGAGAGTAGAGGGGGAGAAACATCATAAGATCCAACTACAATAGCAAAGATTGCGATACATGAAGATTGTGCCAAATTAAGAACACAAGAGAGAGAGAGAGATCAAACACATAGCTACTGGTACATACCCTCGGCCCTGAGGGTGAACTACTCCCTCCTCGTTATGGAGATCGCTGGGATGATGAAGATGGCCACCAGTGAGGGATCCCCCCTCCGGCCGGGTGCTGGAACAGGGTCCCAATTGGTTTTTGGTGGCTACAGAGGCTTGCGGCGGTGGAACTCCCGATCTAGTGTGCTTCTCAAAAGTTTTAGGGTATATGGACATATATAGGCGAAAGAAGTCGGTTAGGGGAGCCTCGAGGGGCCCACGAGGCTGGGGGGCATGCCCAGAGGGGGGGGCGCCTTCCTGCCTCGTGGCCACCTCAAAGCTTCCCTTGCTTCAACTCCAAGTCGCCTGGATTGCTTCCGTTCCAAAAATAACTCTCCCGAAGGTTTCATTCCGTTTGGGTTTCGTTTGATATTCTTTTTCTTTGAAACACTGAAATAGGCAAAAACAACAACTTTGACTGGGCCTCCGGTTAATAGGTTAGTCCCAAATTAATATAAAAGTGTATAGTAAAGCCCATTAATCATCCAAAAGAGATAATATAATAGCATGAATGCTTCATAACATATAGATACTTTGGAGACGTATCAGTTCTCACGGTTGAACTTGATGAGCGCGCATTCCTATTTAGGATCTAGATTAGAACCGATACTGAACTTCTTGGATGAGTCGCCAGGAACGAAATCAACAAGCTTTGTGTCATCGGCTGATTTAAACTTCATCACAGGGTCATGCTCCATAGTAGGCTTCTTCAGAGATGTCATATCAGCCGGATCAACATTATCTTTTTAGAACTTCAACTCTTCTGCTGCACAGACCATCTCAGTATAAGCCGCGTCTCCCTCTTCACATTCCAGGGTCACCTTCCGACTACCATGAACCGTGATGGTTCCCTTGTAACCCGGTATTTTGAGCTGCAGATAAACATAAGAGGGTTGCGCCATGAACTTGGCATAAGCTGGCCGTCCAACCAAAGCATGATACGGGCTCTTGATTTTGACCACTTCAAAATTTAACTTCTCAGCCCTGGAATCGTGCTCATCTCCAAAGGTTACTCCTAGTTCAATCTTGCCAACTGGATACACCGACTTACCAGGAACCACACCGTGGAAGACAGTATTGGACTGCCTAAGATTCTTATTAGTTAACCCCATGTGACATAAGGTTTCATAATAAAGGATGTTAATGCTGCTTCCTCCATCCATGAGTACCGTCATAAACTTTTAACCACCAACTTGAGGTGCCACCACTAAAGCTAGGTGACCTGGGTTATCAACCCGGGGCGGGTGATCCGCCCGACTCCACATAATGGACTGCTCAGACCATCGCAAGTATTGGGGAACTGCCGGCTCAACGGCGTTCACTGCCCTCTTGTGAAGCTTCTTGTCCCGTTTGCACAAACTTGTGGTGAAAACATGATATTGCCCACTGCTCAACTGCTTTGGATGACTTTGATACCCGGACTGCTGCTGCTGCTGACCCCCTTGGCAAGATTGCTAGTTGCCTTGGTTATATCTGCCCGATTACATTGGTGGCCCTGAAAGCCGGAACTAGAGCCGCCACCTCCATAACCCGGGCCATGAAAACCGCCACCGCCTGAGCCGCCGCCCGGCCCGTTATTGCCATCAAACATGTTAGAATTTTTGAAAGCCAACATGATCGTGCAATCCTTCCATAGATGAGTGGCTGGTTTCTACTGAGTGTCGTGCCTTGGACATGGCTCATTTAGCAACTGCTCAAGGGTGGGACCTGACCCGCCAGACCAAGGAGGTGGTCTCCCCTTATGCCTTTGATTATTGTCATGCGCATTAGTGTTAGCCACAAACTCCCAGCTACCATCAGCCTTATGTTTATTATTGCCTCCTTGATTTGCCGGGTTATGCTGAGGACCCATGGCGTTGCTGCTCTTCTTTCCCTCCCCTGCCTTCTCATCGTTAGACTCGGGATCTTGATACTGTCAGAGTCGGCGTATTTGACTAGAGCCGCCATGAGCTGGCCCATGTCATTACAATCGTGCTTGAGCTGCCCCAGCTTTTGTTTTAGAGGCTCAAAATGGCAATTTTTCTCCAACATTAAGACTGCAGAGCCGGCATCCATCTTATGAGATGAATGTATTATAGCCTTGACCCGGCGCACCCAATGAGTCGTGGATTTACCCTCCTCTTGCCTGCAATTAGTCAAGTCCACAATTGACATGGGCTGCTTGCACGTGTCTTTGAAGTTCTGGATGAACCGGTCTTTCAACTATACCCATGAACTGATGGAATTAGGGGGCAGCCCCTTCAACCAGGTGTGGGCCGTTCCATCTAGCACGATGGTGAAATATTTAGCCATTGCAACGTCACTGACTTCCAGCAGTTCCATGGCCATCTAATAGCTTTCGATCCATGCCCCGGGCTGTAAGTCGGCTGTGTAATTAGGGACCTTTCGAGCTCCCTTGAAGTCCTTGGGAAAACGCTCGTTTCGCAGAGCCGGCACCAAACAAGGTACGCCTCTAGTCCCGGCGGCCACGCCAGTGCCCATTGAAGTCATTGGAAAAACCGGAAGCGGCTGATAAGCCGCCTGCTGAACCGCCCGCTCAGCTTCCTGACGCAATCTGTACTGATCAACCAGATTAAGAGCTCCGTCACGAGCCGGATTGTACCCATGTGGCGGGTCGCGTTGTTGAGCATTGCTTGAAACGGCTGGTGAATCCATGTGGCTACTGTAACTTGGGCTCCAGCTTGGGCGAGGAGTCGAATGAACCCTATCTCAACTATAAGAATATGCCGTCTGCTGCGCCAAAGCCGTCAGAAGAAGTTCTCTAACCCTTTGTGTTTGAACCACCGTCGGAGAGTCCCCATCCACAGGGAGAGCCGCTAGTCGTGCCGCCGCCGCAATCATGTTCTCAAAAGGATTAGAATAATGATCCGGTGGTACCGTTACGTGCTGAGGCGAAATAGTATGCCGACAAGGAGGTTCCCTCACGCGCGGTTGAACCGACGTTCCAGCTCCGAGCCTCGCGGCCCGGTCTACCTGCGGCGGGTTACTGGGTCCTGCACCGTGCGTGCGGAAAAGGTTTCTAGGATCGTAAACCATAGGTATGCGAGACCACTGTCTTCTCCTCATGATCTCATTTGACGCGTTCTGATCCATTGTAAGCTGAAAGGCCTTAGATTGAATCCGCTGAGCCTAAGCATCAAGAGCCACTCGCTCCGCAGCCATCCCGACGTCTTTTGCCACCAGGTCCGCCTTAGGCTGTATTATATCCAGCTTTAACTACGCTACTTCCGTATCATGTTGAGCTTGATCCGTCGGGTTGACGGTGGCGGTTAATAGAATTGTCATCTTATGCATGAGATCCATTAATTCCTGAGCCGGCGGGCGTGCAGGGCCTCCTGCCACGGCTGCCGCTGACCCGGAGGTTATCGCCGCCGCATCCGTAGAGTTTTGACCGGGTTGCATGCCAGTCATGAAGATCCCAACTCTGGTTGGCGGCTCAAAGGGGTCCGAATACTGCTGTCATCGGAACAGCCCCCAAGCCATTACACCGCCGTTGATATAACGAGTCCGTCTCACCCGTGGACGACTCACCATCAGAACAGATGGCCGTCTCACCGCCAGACATAGACCCTTCAGAAAATTCCCTTCCACGGACGCATCACACGAAGGCACGCTTCACGGCGGGTTGAGCCCCGGCAGGTCTCACACGCAAAGCCATCTCGATGATGTCGGTTCAGATGTCTAGCTCAGGGCCCGGCTCGCTGATCTTGCCGATGAAGATGTGGCTTCTGCCAAAGGGGACCTGGTACCCGTACTCAATTGAGCCAGCATCGGGACCCCACCCTTGCCGCGACGACTCTTGGTCATCCGACCCACAACGTATGCCTTGAGCCCTTTGAAGCTGCCCTTAAAGAACTCAAATCCACCGTGCGCTGGCCCCACGGTGGGCGCCAACTGTCGTGGAATTGTCACGTTAGATATCCTAGTGAAAGGACTTAGTCGTGGAGCCATAGCAACTAGGAAGCTTAAAGGGCTTAAAACGGCAAAGGACATGGGAGTTTATACTGGTTCGGCCCCTTGTGGTGAAGGTAAAAGCCTAATCCAGTTTGAGGTGGAATTGCTATGTCTCGATTACCAGGGAGAGAAAACCGCTTGACCTAGTTCTCGATTTGGTGTTACTTCTCCTGAACCGCCGCTGGGTCGTCCCTTTATATGAATAGTTCGACGCCAAGCGGCTCACAGAGTCCCGGCCGGCACATAAACAGTGTCCGGCTCGGTCTCTCTTTATTCCTGCCTTACAATACAAGTTATATACATATGGCGGTTTATCTCTACGGCCCTCAAGTCGCCTTTGGGATTTGGGCCCTTAACTGTTCCGCCATCTTCACGCATCATATTGGGCTTCAAGAATCGTCATAGGTATAACCCGGCCCCTCCTGGGCGGGTCATACCTAATACTTATATCCCCAACAAGCCCCAAAACGATGAGTAATAGCCCATGAAACGGGCAAGAATCGGCGAAAACAGCGAGTGTTGATGAATGATACGTAAGCACATCTTGGGGTTTAGCAATCATAAAAATCACTTCGGGACCCCAAAATGGTCCACAAAACGGGCCAGAATCAGCCAAAACAGTGAGTGTTGATGACCTGCACGTAATCGCATATTGGAGTTCAAAAACCATGGAAAATCGCACCGGGACCCCAAAACGGTGAGTAATAGCCCATGAAACGGTCCAGAATCGGGCATAAAGGCGAGTGTTGATGAATGACATGTAAGCGCATCTTGGGGTTCAGCAACCATTAAAATCACTTCGGGACCCCAAAAAGGTGAGTAATAGTCCATGAAATGGGCAAGAATCAGCCAAACTTGCGACCTGTGAGTGTTGATGACCGATAGGTAAATGCACCCCGAAGTTCATCAATCGTGGAAACCGCTCCGAGAACCCAAAATGGCGAGTAATAGTCCACGAAACACGCCAAAATCGGCCAAAACTGCTAGTGTTGATGACCTACACGTAAACGAACCTCAGGGATCATTAATCGTGGAAATCGCTCCTGGACCTCAAAATGATGAGCAATAGCCCATGAGACGGTCCGAATCAGCCAAAACATTAAGTGTTGATGACCTGCACGTAATGGCACCTTATAGTTCAACAACCATGGAAATCGCACAGGAACCCTAAAACGGTGAGTAATAGCCCATGAAACGGGCTATAATCGGCCAAAACGGCGAGTGCTGAGGAATTATATGTAAGCACACCTTGGGGTTTAGCAATCATAAAAATCACGCCGAGAATGCAAAATGGTGAGTAATAGTCCACGAAACGGGCCAAAATCAGCCAAAACAGCGAGTGTTAATGCACGTAATCGCACGTTGGAGTTCGTTAATCATGGAAATCACATGTCCTGCACGAAATGTTGGAGTGTTGATGAATGACTTGTAAGCGCATCTTGGGGTTCAGCAACCATTAAAATCGCTTCGGGACCCCAAAACGGTGAGTAATAGTCCAAGAAACTGGCCAAAATCGGCCAAAACTGTGAGTGTTTATGACCTGCGCATAAGCGCACATTGGGGTTTAGTAACCACAAAAATCGCTCCGGAGCCCCAAATCGATGAGTAATAGTCCACAAAACAGGCCAAAATCAGCCAAAATGGCGAGTGTTGCTATCCTGCATGTAATCGCACATTGGAGTTTAAAAACCATGGAAATGGCACCGGCACCCCAAAACGGTGAGTAATAGCCCACGAAATAGGCCAAAATCGGCCAAAATAGCGAGTGTTAATAAGTTGCACGTAAGCGCACCTCGGGGTTTTGGAACCATGGAAATTGCTCCTTACACCAAAACGGTGAATAATAGTCTATGAAACAGGTCAGAATCGTCAAAACAGTAAGTGTTGACGAAGGTTACGTAAGCACACTTTGGGGTTCAGCAACCATAAAAATCGCTACGGGACCTCAAAACGGTGAGTAATAGCCCATGAAACGGGCCAGAATAAGCCAAAATGGCGAGTGTTGATGAACGACACGTAAGCGCACCTCAGGCTTCAGCAATCATAAAAACCGCTCCTGGACCCCAAAATGGTGAGTAATAGTCCACGAAACGGGCCAAAATCGGCGAAAATAGCGACTACTAATAACCTGCACGTAAGCGCACCTCGGGGTTCAGTAACCATAGAAATTGCTCCGTACACCAAAATTGTGAAACGGGTCAGAATTGTCAAAACGGTGAGTGTTGATGAACGATACGTAAGCGCACCTTGGAGTTCAGCAACCATAAAAATCACTACGGGACCCTAAAACAGTGAGTAATATTCCACGAAACGGGCCAAAATCAGCCAAAACGGCTAGTGTTAATGTCTTGCACCTAAGCGCACCTTGGGGTTCATTAACCAAGTAAATCGCTTCGGGACCCTCAAACGGTGAGTAATAGTCCATGAAACGTGCCAGAATCGGCCAAAATGGCGAGTGTTGATGAACGACACGTAAGCACACCTTGGGCTTCGGCAACCATAAAAATCACTCCGAGACTCCAAAATGGTGAGTCATAGACCACAAAACGGGCCAGAATCGGCCAAAACGGTGGGTGTTGATGAACGATACGTAAGCGCACCTTGGGTTCAACAACTATAAAAATCGCTCCGGGACCCCAAAACGTTGTGTGTTAATGTCATGCACGTAAGTGCACCTTGGGGTTCATAAACCAAGAAAATCGCTTCGGGACCCCGAAACGGCGAGTAATAGTCCAGGAAACGGGCCAGAATCGGCCAAATCTGCGATTGTTGATGACCGAGAGGTAAATGCACCCCGAGGTTCATCAATCATAAAAATCGCTCCGAGACCCCAAAATGGTGAGTAATAGTCCATGAAACGCGCCAAAATCGGCCAAAACTGCTAGAGTTGATGACCTAAACATTAAAGCACCTCGGCGATCATTTATTGTGGAAATCGCTCCAGGACCTCAAAAGGTGAGCAATAGCCCATGAGATGGGCCGAATCAGACAAACTGGCGAGTATTGATGACCTGCACGTAATAGCACCTTGGAGTTCTACAACCATGGAAATCGCACAGGGACCGCAAAACGGTGAGTAATAGCCCATGAAACGGGCAAGAATCGGCCAAACTTGCGACCTGCGAGTGTTGATGAACGATACGTAAGCACACCTTGGGGTTTAGCAATCATAAAAATAGCTCCAGGACCCCAAAATGGTCCACAAAACGGGCCAAAATCAGCCAAACTGCGAGTGTTGATGACCTGCACGTAATCGCATCTTAGAGTTCAAAAACCATGGGAATCGCATCGGGAACCCAAAACGGTGAGTAATAGCCCATGAAACGGGCCAGAATTGGGCAAAACGATGACTGTTGATGAATGACACGTAAGCGCATCATGGGGTTCAGCAACCATTAAAATCGCTTCGGGACCCCAAAACGGTGAGTAATAGTCCATGAAACGGGCAAGAATCGGCCAAACTTGCGACCTGCGAGTGTAGATGACCGATAGGTTAGTGCACCCCGAGGTTCATCAATCGTGGAAATCGCTCCGAGACCCCAAAACGACGAGTAATAGTCCACGAAACGCACCAAAATTGACCAAAACTGCTAGTGTTGATGACCTACACGTAAACGCACCTCGGGAATCATCAATCGTGGAAATCGCTCCAGGAACTCAAAAAGGTGAGCAATAGCCCATGAGACGGGACGAATCAGCCAAAATGGTGATTGTCAATGACCTGCACGTAATAGCACCTTGGAGTTCAACAATGTAACACCCCAAAAATTTTGCCAGGTTTTAGTTATTAAAATTTTACCAAGAGTTAAATTTTTTGCCTGCAAGGATAATTCTGTTGATTTCAAAACCTTTCTTTTAATACTAAGGATTTATTTTTCCCAAGTGGATCCTTCCAAACATATTGAACTTCTATGCCATCTCAATTAAACAATTTCCTAATCAGTAGGATTATTTATCAAAATTATTTCACCCTGGGCTATATTCATTAAAATGACTTGTTTAAAGTTTTGGAGCTCGTTTTGAACTACAACCATTTGATAAACTTAACTAAAAATTCCACCAAAATTTGGAGATGTCCTGTGATGCCTCTAAATCACTTTTGTGCAGTAATATATTTATTTCATTGCATATTTTGAGTATTACACATGTTTTTCTTCTCTCGTCCAGTGGACAATTTTGCACTGCAACCCTTTTAAATATTTGTTTCTAGCTTCCACCAAAATTATGGGATGACAGTAGGAGCATATGATCCCATTATATGCAAAAATCCACGGATGTCCTTTGAAATTTTTGAGTGAACTAATCTCATCTTCATTCTGGTCCATCATGATGGTTTGTACAGCAACCATATTATGTCATTCTTTATCCTACTTGATTCTTTATCCTCTGGCCCTTGATTCTTTATCCTACTTGTAGACCACCCTACTAAACCCCTAAGTCCAGGAGCATGCAACCTTTGGCATATTTTTGGTTCATGAAATAATGTCATTCACATCTTGCCCAGATTTGAAGTTCTCCAAAACTTGCACTAACAAGTTTGTGCTTTTCACAAACTAACCTCACCACCCTCTCTTTCACCTAAAGAGACCCCACTCTGGAAGTTTTGGTCACTCCAAGAAATGCCTAAGTGCCTCTGGCATTTTGTCAAACACCCTGTGGGCATGAACAGTTTTGGCATGATTGTAAGTTTGGGTTGTGAACTTTCCCATCTGTCCAAACCAAGTTGTCTAGTAGCCTGCTAATGGTCTCTAACCCAGACCTCTGGATTTGCATTTGATCTCTAGCAGTTTTGGCCATCCTAGCATTTCGTCGAGCAGACGCCGTGCGCGCCCGAAGCATGAGCAGAGCACGCGTTTTGCACGTGCCCGCGCCCGAGCAAGTGCGTCCCTGGATAAACTTCCCCGAGATCGTCCTGATCTTTTCCCCCTTGCCGCGTCACGCCAAGAGCCCCGACCGCCCTGGCTCGCTACAGTGGCGCCGCAGCAAGCTTCTTGGCGGCACGCTTGCGGCCGCATCCATGGACAGCGCCGCCCAAACCTCCTCCGCTCGCCAGCTGCCCCCTTAAGCATCTCCAGCTCAGCCGCAGCTTCGTCCACTCGCGTGCGTCGCCGCCACGTTGCCATTGCTACAGAAAGACGGTTCGCTGTCATCCTTATTGCCGGCCACCGCAGAACCAACCACCACCGCGTATATAAGGGCCCCGGAGAGCAATCAATTCTCGGGCAACCTCTTCTGATCCTCCTAGAGCTACCACGGCCAGCAGTCGAGGAGGGGAAGGCCTTCTTCCCCGAGTCCGGTCGGTTCGGTCGCCACCTCGCTCCGGCCGATTCTGTCGCCACCAGTGCCCCTCCCTCTCCATTCTCTCCACCAAGAACTCCCCCTCCCTCTCATGAGTGCAACCCCGCGCTCGATTTTGGTCGGAGACCACCGTAGCCCCAATCCCACTATCCACCTAAACGCCTACTCCGCCGCGAAGCTCGTCGCCGGCAACTCCGTCCACGTCGGCGACCATGGTGGGTACCCACAGACTCGTCACGACCCCCTGAGCACACCCATATCCTCAGATCACCAAGAGACGCCCCCGTTCGCCGGCAAAACCTCGCCGGAGCTCCGCCTCCGTTCGGTCAGAGGGGAACGGCGCGCGCGTGACTGGTCAAACCTGACCAGTGGGCCAGGCGGGCCCACCGTCAGTGACCCAGCGCCTGTCCACGCAGGAGTAAGTGGAAGCGCCTTTTCCGAATACGCCTTCGACGTGTCTTTCTTTTAAAACGTTTTCTTTTCTGTTTTATTTTAAAAACAGATTTTGACCAAATGTTTGACTGGCTATATCTTTTAAAATATAACTCCAAATGAATCGATTCTATTTCCTACCTCTCTCAAATTTAACCTAGTTTATTTTAAGATTTATTGGAAAAAATATCAAACAACTTTTTGTGCTGTGTTTATTTTGTGTGTTAATTCATTTATATTTTCAAAAATAGGATCTTTGAAAAGAGGAGAAGTATTTCAAGAGTTTGAAATGCACCCTGCCTTCCCATGACCTGAAGGCAAGCATTCTGAACCCCGACATAACTATTTTTGTGTGTTTGATGACACGTTCATAACATCACCTCACTTTGGACAAACTTGTTATTTCATGTGATATGACCTTATGCATGGGTGCATGTTATTGATTTCCATGCTGTTGGAAATGAACACACTTGTGATGATAATCATCCTCATGTGCCTTACATGCATACCGGCAGGAACCCGGGAAAACCTCTGTCTTGGGTAGGCACGAGTTTGTCGCCGGTCTCCGTCGGGACGGTTATGTCTGGTATGGCATGGTAAGGTGATATGAGCGGTGACTCTGTTGGTTGAAATATATTCGTTATGCTAATCATGCAGGGAATACTTAGACCTCCCGAGTCGACTATAGATCGAGTCTTGTTCCAGTAACCCCCATACTTGTTTCATACTACCACTTGTCTCTACAACAATTAGAGTACGGTTCAGTAAGTTGTCAACCTCTTTCTAGCACACACCATACAGAGAGGCCAGGGTGGAAGATACCGGTTGTAGCTGGTAGGCAGGCCACCTGGTCCGGGGGCATGGGTGTTTCCGGTTGAGACCGAGAGGGGAGGCCACCCCTTAGAGCGCATAATATAAATTTGATCCCATGCTACGCGAGGTTGTAGCCTCCCCACTTAGAGTTTGCTTGACAGGTGTCGTGGGTGATTCCAGACATGTGTGAGTTAAGCTGGTGTGTGCAAGTTAGGTGTGTTTTCAACAAAAAGACCGTAGACGGAATTAGTCCCAATGGACTAAAGAAATCCGTTACTCGTGGGTAAAGAGTACACCCTCTGCAGAGATTAAACCTATTCGAATAGCCGTGTCCATGGTTAAGGATTACAGTCTGGGATGGGTCAAGTGTCGGTCTTAGTGTCGGTCTTCAGAGGTGAAACTGTTAAACGAGGACTGATATTACAACTTGTGACATTTGATAATGATGGTTATTATTTTGTTGTGGACTAACCCGTGATATTTTTGGTATTATCGGATACTCCTGGGATGGTTCTACCTCCGGGATATTCACTATGATTGTTTCTTTTAAAGCCCTTTATGTGGTGTCGCTCAGACGCCCGACTGTGGCATTTCTTTTAAAGCCCTTTATGTGGTGTCGCTCAGACGCCCGACTGTGGCATTTCTTTAAGGCCCTGTATGTGGTGTCGCTCAGACGCCCGACTGTGGCATTTCTTTTAAAGCCCTGT
>NC_057807.1:3697027-3700707 GCF_018294505.1 Triticum aestivum
ATGTGGTGTCGCTCAGACGCCCGACTGTGGCATTTCTTTTAAAGACCTGTATGTGGTCTCGCTTAGACGCCCGACTGTGGCATTTCTTTTAAAGCCCTTTATGTGGTGTCGCTCAGACGCCCGACTGTGGCATTTCTTTTAAAGCCCTTTATGTGGTGTCGCTCAGACGCCCAACTATGGCATTTCTTTGTTGTTTTTTTATAATTTTAATAATGCTATGTTATTGCATATTCATAATTAACATGCTTACACGCATCCGAGTTATATTTATATTTTGTGACTGACGTCATGAGTATAAAATATTTTCAGCACATCAATATATTATTCCTGTGTTCATAATGTTTGCGAGTACATTCAAAGTACTCACTGGCTTGTCCCTGGCTATTGTCTTGGCCAGATTTCTTGCGCGGAGAGGAGCAACCACGATGACAACCCAGAACCTATGCAACGGTGATAGCAGCCTCGCGAAGATAGGAGTTAACCTGGTCAGCTGTTCCCGTGGGAAATGGAGTTCCATGGACACTGATGTTTCACAACCCGCTTCCGCCATCAACCACTAGAAACCATTTGTTGTACTCACAGACCAGAATGGTCTTGTACTACATATTTTGTATTTGCTTGGAATTTCTATATCAAGTTGGAAACTCATCAGCTAACAGTAATCCTGGGGCTGATGAGCACGACAGTCTCTTTCTGGAAAGTGATACCCGGAAAAACCGGTCGTGACAGACTTGGTACCAGAGCCAGGCTGACCATTGGCTAATCCTATCTTAGCCAGATCCAAAATCTTAGGTAAACCAACCTAGCAGACCCTAACCAAAACCCCAGCCAAGCTTCCCGTGCAAGATAGCCACACAGTAAGTCCGACACTTTTGGCAGTCGGTGCGCAACCTATCAGTCTAGCCTGTCGATCACACGCCAATGACTGATGGCAAAAATGTCTCATTCGCAAGCGTGCGAAGGAAGGCTCCGTTCCCTTTTTCTATAAAAAGGGCACACTAGCCTCAACCCAGGACAGCCTCTTCCCCAACCTAGCCACAATGCCTGGTCCCATAGTGCACAATGAAACCACATCAACCAATATTGGAGGTTTCGTGACCATACTCGCAAACCTCACCCGTCATGCCTACGCGTTAGAAGAGCCCCCATAATATGTTGTGTACCAAGGACCCATGAGCGGTGAGGACCGCCAATTCTGGGACACTGTGCACATCTATGGTAGCGGTTTGTCGCCAATGCCCCTACAGGTTCACCGGAAGAACAACTTCCTTCGAGCCACAAGCCATCCAGCTAGCCGCTCGAGAAGCTATAGTTCAACTCCGGCAGTTGCCGCCTAGAGTTAACTGTCGCTCGTTCTACTACTACCCCAGGCATGAAGGGTATGGTAGACCACCCCAAGTTGCCAGCGGAGACCACGAGACGGATCCCGCGTTGTTGCACCTAGTGTTCTATGTAAGGGCACTAGAGGCATTGTTTGATCAGATCACTATTGATCTGATCGCAGCTTGAGGAGAGCTGGTTCGCCGAGCCCCGGCAAGCAGGGAAGCCGAGTCCGACGCCGACAACCCAGTCGTGCTATTTGGACACCCGATCGAGACCTTGAGGTCAGCTCCAGCCATCATCCAAGATACTGTGATGACCCCAGAAGTGCTTCGTCTCCTTTTGGGAACATACTCCAACGGGATTGTGGCCAACAATCCCCGCGATGGTCATCATCACTACCCCGACCCTGCAGTTCCTCCGCCATCTCCAACTAATCCCAGTAGTGAGACCCGTGGAGAAGCCTCGTCATCCACCAGACACGCCCGTTTAGACGTAAACGAGGTAGACTAAGCTGTACGAGCAGTGCCGAGTCTCAGTGTACCCTCGCTTTGTAATCAGGCGACCTTGCATGTAAACGCAACCCGTCGTTGTGCTACTATTTTTAATAGTAGCCTTGCGTATTTTGTCAGCGCATGGTTGCATATTTTCTGGGCACAGCTACCAAAACCAACCTCGACGACAACCACAGTAACACGTCTCTTTATGAGATATGTGTATCTCTAACACTGACCCGACCTCTGGAGCTAAGCTGGTAAATTTATTACCTTTCACCACGGTGAAATGACCCAGCTCCTTTGCTATATAAAGGCCACCTGGTGATCTTACCCAGCACCCCACACCTTGTGTACCAACCTCACAACCTTTTTCCCGTCATGCCGAGCCCCAGTATTCATCTGAGAACCCCAGATGCAATCCTAGGTAGCTTTGTCAAAATATTGTGGGACTTTACCTGCAGTACCATGGGTTCTTCCCAGCCACCCCAGTACGAGCTGTTCAAATCGAGAATCACTTTTTCCACCTCGGAATATTGGGAAGCAGTACACATCCCTCCCATAGACTCCAATCAAGATCCAACCGAAGTTTCCTTCGTGGGGAAATCTATGCCAACCCCACACCTGGCCATAGAAGCTGCTGCGAAAGAAGCGATTGCTCGCCTTCGATCCGCAGTACCCTATGCTCGCAAACGAGGATATTATTACTTTCCGAGCCGTGCAACACCCGGAGGAGTAACATCTTTTCCCGGTGGGCGGATTGAGAAAGACCCAGTACTGGCCAACGTCATCCAATACATCATCGCGCAAGAGCATTTGAATCAGCGAGTGATGGATTATCTCCAGAATCTCACTGATCTGAACCCTCAGGTTGCAATCGGCAGACCACTGAGGCCCGATCCGGAGAGACTCATACATCGACTGGTCAATCCACTTCCTCCAATTGAGGAGGAGTATATCCCTTTACCAGAGACTTTTTATCAGGACCCCGTCTAGTTACCGTTTACATTTTAGATGTCATTATTGCGTTTGTTATTGCAACATTTATTATTACGTTGTAATTTGTGCATGGTACCTCGAATTTGTGCGACAAGTCGAGTATTTAGTTTTTTACGTTTGTGAGTGGTTTTCTTCGTGAGCAACCTATGTAACCGCGAAAAATCCTGGAATGAGATTTTCTTCTTCCAAAAGTTGCTGCATCTTTTATCCTCTCGCTGCTTGGATTATTCGTTTTATTTCACGCAGCACCACGGCAACAGACCCACAACCACCCGGACTCTTACACTACCTGAAATACACGCAACCATGTTGCATCTCACCAACCACCCTTCTAAGCACTCCACATACTGCCAAGGGAGAGATTAGCAGATAATCATCCGGACACTATCCACCTCCAACACATCGTTAGCGGTAAAACACTCGGGATTACGCCTAATCCTCGTGATCACCGCCACTGCGGAGAGCCAGCACCCGAGCGGCAGCATCGCAACGATCATCATAGATCATCACGCACAGGAGCACCGAGAGCCCCAGCACTGCCGCCAGCCCTCCACACACCAGGATCATGTACCAGTCCGGCACCGTCTCCGCCATTGGAGCCTCGTCTCGAGCTCCGGTGGACGGTAATGGAGGAGGAGGAGGATTAGAAGCGAGGCCAGGTGCGAAGATGAAGAAGGAGCATCGCAGTCATTTTATAGCTCGGGATCGGTGTACGGTGGACGAAGGTGTCGCTCAGACGCCCGACTGTGGCATTTCTTTTAAAGCCCTTTATGTGGTGTCGCTCAGACGCCCGACTGTGGCATTTCTTTAAGGCCATGTATGTGGTGTCGCTCAGACGCCCGACTGTGGCATTTCTTTTAAGGCCCT
>NC_057807.1:3701107-3730228 GCF_018294505.1 Triticum aestivum
TTAAAGCCATGTATGTGGTGTCGCTCAGATGCCCGACTGTGGCATTTCTTTTAAAGCCCTGTATGTGGTGTCGCTCAGACGCCCGACTGTGGCATTTCTTTTAAAGCCCTTTATGTGGTGTCGCTCAGACACCCGACTGTGGCATTTCTTTTAAAGCCCTTTATGTGGTGTCGCTCAGACGCCCGACTGTGGCATTTCTTTGTTGTATTTTTTTTATAATTTTAATAATGCTAAGTTATTGCATATTCATAATTAACATGCTTACACGCATCCAAGTTATATTTATATTTTGTGACTGACGTCATGAGTATAAAATATTTTCAGCACATCAATATATTATTCCTGTGTTCATAATGTTTGCGAGTACATTCAAAGTACTCACTGGCTTGTCCCTGGCTATTTTCTTGGCCAGATTTCTTGCACGGAGAGGAGCGACCATGATGACAGCCCAGAACCTATGCGACGGTGATAGCAGCCTCGCAAAGATAGGAGTTAACCTGGTCAGCTGTTCCCGTGGGAAATGGAGTTCCATGGACACTGATGTTTCACAACCCGCTTCCGCCATCAACCACTAGAAACCATTTGTTGTACTCACAGACCAGAATGGTCTTGTACTACATATTTTGTATTTGCTTGGAATTTCTGTATCAAGTTGGAAACTCATCAGCTAACAGTAATCCTGGGGCTGATGAGCACGACGGTCTCTTTCTGCAAATTGATACCCGGAAAAACCAGTCGTGACAAACAACCATGGAAATCGCATAGGGACCCCAAAACGGTGAGTAATAGCCCATGAAACGGGCCAGAATCGGGCAAAACAGCGAGTGTTGATGAACGACACGTAAGCGCATCTTGGGGTTCAACAACCATTAAAATCGCTTCGGTACCCCAAAACGGTGAGTAATAGTCCACGAAACGGGCCAGAATCAGCCAAAATGGTGGGTGTTGATGAACGATACGTAATCGCACCATGGGGTTCAGCAACCTTAAAAATCGCTCCGGGACCCCAAAATGGTGAGTGGTAATGTCATGCACGTAAGTGCACCTTGGGGTTCATAAACCAAGAAAATCGCTTTGGGACCCCAAAACGGTGAGTAATAGTCCATGAAACGGGGCAGAATCGGCCAAACCCGCGAGTGTTGATGACCGAGAGGTAAATGCACCCCGAGGTTCATCAATCATAAAAATCGCTCCGAACCCCCAAAATGGTGAGTAATAGTCCAAGAAACGCGCCAAAATCGGCCAAAACTGCTAGTGTTGATGACCTACACATAAACGCACCTCGGGGATCTTTAATTGTGGAAATTGCTCAGGACCTCAAAAGGTGTGCAATAGCCCATGAGACGGGCCGAATCAGACAAAATGGCGAGTGTTGATGACTTGCACATAATAGCAACTTGGAGTTGTAAAACCATGGAAATCACACAGGGACCCAAAAACGGTAAGTAGTAGCCCATGAAACGGGCTAGACTCGGCCAAAACGGCGAGTGTTGATGAATGATACGTAAGCACACCTTGAGGTTTAGCAATCATAAAAATCGCTCCAGGACCCCAAAATGGTCCATGAAACGGGCCAGAATCAGCCAAATTGTGAGTGTTGATGACCTGCACGTAATCGCATCTTGGAGTTCAAAACCCATGGAAATCGCATCGGGACCCCAAAAAGGTGAGTAATAGCCCATGAAACGGGCCAGAATGGGGCAAAACGGCGAGTGTTGATGAATGACACGTAAGCGCATCTTGGGGTTTAGCAATAATTAAAATCGCTTCCGGACCCCAAAACGGTGAGTAATAGTCCATGAAACGGGCAAGAATCGGCCAAACTTGCGACCTGCGAGTGTAGATGATCGATAGGTAAATGCACCCCGAGGTTCATAAATCGTGGAAATCGCTCCGAGACCCCAAAACAACGAGTAATAGTCCAGGAAACGCACCAAAATTGACCAAAACTGCTAGTGTTGATGACCTACACGTAAACGCACCTCAGGGATCATTAATCGTGGAAATCGCTCCAGGAACTCAAAAAGGTGATCAATGGCCCATGAGATGGGATGAATCAGCCAAAACGGTGATTGTCAATGACCTGCACATAATAGCAGCTTGGAGTTCAACAACCATGGAAATCGCACAGGGACCCCAAAACGGTGAGTAATAGCCCATGAAACGGGCCAGAATCGGGCAAAACGGTGAGTGTTGATGGACGACACGTAAGCGCATCTTGGGGTTCAACAACAATTAAAATCGCTTTGGTACCCCAAAACGGTGAGTAATAGTCCATGAAACGGCCAGAATCAGCCAAAACGGTGGGTGTTGATGAACAATGCGTATGCGCACCTTGAGGTTCAGCAACCATAAAAATTGCGAAGGGACCCCAAAATGGTGAGTGTTAATCTCATGCACGTAAGCGCACCTTGGGGTTCAAAAACCAAGAAAATTGCTTTGGGACCCCAAAACGGTGAGTAATAGTCCATGAAACGGGCCAGAATCGGCCAAACCTGCGAGTGTTTATGACTGAGAGGTAAATGCACCCCGAGGTTCATCAATCATAAAAATCGCTCCGAACCCCCAAAATGGTGAGTAATAGTCCAAGAAACGCGCCAAAATCGGCCAAAACTGCTAGTGTTGATGACCTATATATAGACGCACCTCAGGGATCATTAATTGTGGAAATCGCTCAGGACCTCAAAAGGTGAGCAATAGCCCATGAGGCGGGCCGAATCAGACAAAATGGCGAGTCTTGATGACCTGCACATAATAGCAACTTGGAGTTCTAAAACCATGGAAATCGCACAGGGACCCAAAAACGGTAAGTAGTAGCCCATGAAACGGGCTAGAATCGGCCAAAACGACGAGTGTTGATGAACGATACGTAAGCACACCTTGAGGTTTAGCAATCATAAAAATCGCTCCAGGACCCCAAAATGGTCCACGAAACGGGCCAGAATCAGCCAAATTGCGAGTGTTGATGACCTGCACATAATCGCATCTTGGAGTTCAAAAACCATGGAAATCGCATCGGGACCCCAAAACGGTGAGTAATAGCCCATGAAACGGGCCAGAATGGGGCAAAACGGCGAGTGTTGATGAATGATACATAAGCGCATCTTGGGGTTCAGCAACAATTAAAATCGCTTCGGGACCCCAAAACGGTGAGTAATAGTCCATGAAACGGGCAAGAATCAGCCAAACTTGCGACCTGCGAGTGTAGATGATCGATAGGTAAATGCACACCGAGGTTCATCAATCGTGGAAATCGCTCTGAGACCCCAAAACAGTGAGTAATAGTCCATGAAACGCACCAAAATTGACCAAAACTGCTAGTGTTGATGACCTACACGGAAATGCACCTCAGGGAGCATTAATTGTGGAAATCACTGCAGGACCTCAAAAAGGTGAGCAATAGCCGTTGAGACGGGCCGAATTAGCCAAAACGGTGATTGTCAATGACCTGCACGTAATAGCAGCTTGGAGTTCAACAACCATGGAAATCGCACAGGGACGCCAAAACGGTGAGTAATAGCCCATGAAACGGGCCAGAATCGGGCAAAACGGCGAGTGTTGATGAACGACATGTAAGCGCATCTTGGGGTTGAACAACCATTAAAATCGCTTCGGTACCCCAAAACTGTGAGTAATAGTCCATGAAACGGGCCAGAATCGGCCAAAATGATGGGTGTTGATGAACGATACGTAAGTGCACCTTGGGGTTTATAAAAATCGCTCCGGGACCCCAAAATGGTGAGTGTTAATATCATGCACGTAAGCGCACCTTGGGGTTTATAAACAAGGAAAATCGCTTCGGGACCCCAAAACGGTGAGTAATTGTCCACGAAACGGGCCAGAATCAGCCAATATGGCAACTGTTGATGAACGACACGTTAGCGCACCTTGGGATTCGGCAACCATAAAATTCGCCCAAGGTAAATGCACCCCGAGGTTCATCAATCCTAAAAATCGCTCTGAGACCCCAAAATGGTGATTAATAGTCCAAGAAACACGCCAAATTCGGCCAAAACTGCTAGTAATGATGACCTACACATAAATGCATCTCGGGGATCATTAATTGTGGAAATTGCTCCAAGACCTCAAAAGGTGAGCAATAGCCCATGAGAAGGGCCGAATCAGACAAAATGGTTAGTGTTGATGACCTGCACGTAGTAGCAACTTGGAGTTCTACAACCATGGAAATCGCACAGGGACCCAAAAACTGTGAGTAATAGCCCATGAAACGGGCTAGAATCGGCCAAAACGGCGAGTGTTGGTGAACGATATGTAAGCACACCTTGGGGTTTAGCAATCATAAAAATCGCTCCTGGACCCGAAAATGGTCCACGAAACGGGCCAGAATGAGCCAAAACTACGAGTTTTAATGACCTACACGTAAGCGCACATTGGGGTTCCGTAACCATAAAAATCGCTCCGGAATCCCAAATCGATGAGTAATAGCCCATGAAACGGGCCAGAATCGGCCAAAATGGCGAGTGTTGATGAACGACACATAAGCGCACCTTGGGCTTCGACAACAATAAAATCGCTCCGGGATCCCAAAATGATGAGTAATAGTCCATGAAACGGGCCAGAGTTGGCCAAAATGGCGAGTGTTAATGTCATGCACGTAAGCGCACCTTGGGGTTCATAAACCAACTAAATCGCTTCGGGACCCCAAAACGGTGAGTAATAGTCCATGAAACAGGCCAGAATCGGCCAAAATGGCGAGTGTTGATGAACGACACGTAAGCGCACCTTGGGCTTCGGTAACCATAAAAATCGCTCCGGGATCCCAAATGGTGAGTAATAGTCCATGAAACGGGCCAGAATCGGCCAAAAGAGTGGGTGTTGATGAACGATAGGTAAGCGCACCTTGGGTTTCAGCAACCATAAAAATCGCTACGGGACCCCAAAATGGTGAGTGTTAATATCATGCACGTAAGCGCACCTTGGGGTTCATAACTGAAGAAAATCGCTTCTGGACCCCGAAACAGTGAGTAATAGTCCACGAAACGGGCCAGAATCTGCCAAACTTGCGTGTGTTGATGACCGAGAGGTAAATGCACCCCGAGGTTGATCAATCATAAAAATCGCTCCGAGACCCCAAAATGGTGAGTAATAGTTCACGAAACGCGCCAAAATTGGCCAAAACTGCTAGTGTTGATGACCTACATGTTAACGTTCCTCGGGGATCATTAATTGTGGAAATCGCTCCAGGACCTCAAAAGGTTAGCAATAGCCCATGAGACGGGCCGAATCAGACAAAATGGCGAGTATTGATGACCTGCACGTAATAGCACCTTGGAGTTCTACAACCATGGAAATCACACAGGGACCGCAAAACGGTGAGTAATAGCCCATGAAACGGGCTAGAATCGACGAAAACAATGAGTGTTGATGAACGATACGTAAGCACACTTGGGGTTTAGCAATCATAAATAAATCGCTCCAGGACCCCAAAATGGTCCACGAAACGGGCCAGAATCAGCCAAACTACGAGTGTTGATGACCTGCACGTAATTGCATCTTGGAGTTCAAAAACCATGAAAAATCGCATTGGGACCCCAAAACGGTGAGTAATAGCCCATGAAACGGGCCAGAATCGGGCAAAACGGCGAGTGTTTATGAATGACACGTATGCGCATCTTGGGGTTCAGCAACTATTAAAATTGGTTCGGAACCCCAAAACGGTGAGTAATAGTCCATGGAACGGGCAAGAATCGGTTAAACTTGCGACCTGCGAGTCTAGATGACCAATAGGTAAATGTACCCCGAGGTTCATCAATCGTGGAAATCGCTCCGAGACCCCAAAATGGCAAGTAATAGTCCATGAAACGCACAAAAAATGGCCAAACCTGCTAGTGTTGATGACCTACACGTAAACGCACCTCGGCGATCATTAATCATGGAAATCTCTCCAGGACCTCAAAAAGGTGAGCAATAGCCCATGAGACGGGCCAAATCAGCGAAAACGGTGATTGTCAACGACCTACACGTAATAGCACCTTGGAGTTCAACAACCATGGAAATCGCACAGGGACCCCAAAACGGTGAGTAATAGCCCATGAAATGGGCCAGAATCGGGCCAAACGACGAGTGCTGATGAACGTCACGTAAGCGCATCTTGGGGTTCAACTACCATTAAAATCGCTTCGGTACCCCAAAACCGTGAGTAATAGTCCACGAAACGGGCCAGAATCGGCCAAAACGGTGGGTGTTGATGAACGATACGTAAGTGCACCTTGGGGTTCAGCAACCATAAAAATCTCTCTGGGACCCCAAAACGGTGAGTGTTAATGTCATGCACGTAAGCGCAGCTTGGGGTTCATAAACCAAGAAAATTGCTCCGAGACCCCAAAACGGTGAGTAATAGTCCATGAAACGGGCCAGAATCGGCCAAACCTGCGAGTGTCGATGACCGAGAGGTAAATGCACCCTGAGGTTCATCAATCATAAAAATCGCTCCGAGACCCCAAAATGGTGAATAATAGTCCAAGAAACGCGCTAAAATCGGCCAAAACTGCTAGTGTTGATGACCTACACGTTAATGCACCTCGGGGATCATTAATTGTGGAAATCGCTCCAGGACTTCAAAAGGTGAGGAATATCCCATGAGACGGGCCGTATCAGACAAAATGGCGAGTATTGATGACCTGCACATAATAGCACCTTGGAGTTCTACAACCATGGAAATCGCACAGGGACCGCAAAACGGTGAGTAATAGCCCACGAAACGGGCTAGAATCGGCGAAAACAGCGAGTGTTGATGAATGATACGTAAGCACACCTTGGGGTTTAGCAATCATAAAAATCGCTCCAGGACCCCAAAATGGTCCACGAAACAGGCCAGAATCAGCCAAACTGCGAGTGTTGATGACCTGCACGTAATCGCATCTTGGAGCTCAAAAACCATGGAAATCACATCGGGACCCCAAAATGGTGAGTAATAGCCCATGAAACGGGCCAGACTCAGGCAAAACAACGAGTGTTGATGAATGACACGTAAGCGTATCTTGGGGTTCAGCAACCATGAAAATCGGTCCGGGACCCCAAAACGGTGAGTAATAGTCCATGAAACGGGCAAGAATCGATCAAACTTGCGACCTGCGAGTGTAGATGACCAATAGGTTAATGCACCCCGAAATTCATAATCGTGGAAATCGCTCTGAGACCTCAAAATGGCGAGTAATAGTCCACAAAACGCACAAAAATTGGCCAAAACTGCTAGCGTTGATGACCTACACGTAAATGCACCTCGGGGATCATTAATCGTGGAAATCGGTCCAGGACCTTAAAAAGGTGAGCAATAGCCCATGAGATGGGCCGAATCAGACAAAATGGCGAGTGTTGATGACCTGCACGTAATAGCAACTTGGACTTCTACAACCATGGAAATTGCACAGTGACCTAAAAACGGTGAGTAATAGCCCATGAAACGGGCTAGAATCGGCCAAAACAGCGAGTGTTGATGAACGATATGTAAGCACCACTTGGGGTTTAGTAATCAAAAAAATCGCTCCGAGACCCCAAAGTGGTCCATGAAACGGGCCAGAATCAGCTAGAACTGTGAGTTTTAATGATCTACACGTAAGCGCACATTGGGGTTCACTACCCATAAAAATTGCTCCGGAACCCCAAATCGATGAGTAATAGCCCATGAAATGGGCCAGAATCGGCCAAAATGGCGAGTGTTGATGAACGACACGTAAGCGCACCTTGGGCTTCAGCAACTATAAAATTTGCTCCAGGACCCCAAAATGATGAGTAATAGTCCACGAAACGGGTCAGAATTAGCCAAAACGGCGATTGTCAATATCATGCAGGTAAGCGCACCTTGGGGTTCATAAACCAAGTAAATCACTTCGGGACCCCAAAACGGTGAGTAATAGTCCATGAAACAGGCCAAAATCGGCCAAAATGGCGAGTGTTGATGAACGACACGTAAGCGCACCTTGGGCTTCGGTAACCATAAAAATCGCTCCGGGACCCCAAATGGTGAGTAATAGTCCATGAAACGGGCCAGAATCGGCCAAAAGAGTGGGTGTTGATGAACGATACGTAAGCGCACCTTGGGGTTCAGCAACCACAAAAATCTCTACGAGACCCCAAAACGGCGAGTGTTAATGTCATGCACGTAAGCGCACCTTGGGGTTGATAAACCAAGAAAATCGCTTCTGAACCCCGAAACGGTGAGTAATAGTCCATGAAACGGGCCAGAATCGGCCAAACCTGCGAGTGTTGATGACCGAGAGGTAAATGGACCCCGAGGTTGATCAATCATAAAAATCGCTCCAAGACCCCAAAATGGTGAGTAATAGTCCACGAAACGCGCCAAAATCGGCCAAAACTTAACGTTCCTCGGGGATCATTAATTGTGGAAATCCTTCCAGGACCTCAAAAGGTGAGCAATATCCCATGAGATGGGCCGAATCGGACAAAATGGCGAGTGTTGATGACTTGCACGTAATAGCACCTTGGAGTTCTACAACCATGGAAATCGCACAGGGACCGCAAAATGGTGAGTAATAGCCCATGAGGCATCGAAACATCAATACCTACCCAACTAGACATAGGCCTTACCTTCACCGTAAGGGGCCGAACTAGTATAAAACCTCTTGTGTCCTTTGTCCCGATTAACCCCTTCAAGCTTCCTAGTTGCGATAGCTCCACAACTAAGTTCTTTCACGAGGACATCTGACGTGACAATTCCACGACAGTTGGTGCCCACCATGGGGCCAGCGCACGGTGGATTTGAGTTCTTGAAGGGCAACTTCGAAGGGATCAAGGGATACATAGTGGGACGGATGACCAAGAGTCGTCGCGGCAAGATCTACATGGACGATGAAGGCTGGGGCCCCGATGCCGGCTCAATTGAGTACGGGTACCGGGTCCCCTTCGGAAGGATCCACGTCTTCATCGGCCGGATTGGTGAGCCGGGGCCTGATCCGGACAACTGCACCGACCTTGTTGAGATGGCTCAACGTGCGAAACTCGCTGGAGCTCAACCCGGCATGAAGCGTGTCTTTGTGGGCCGCGTCCATGGAGAAGAGGTTTCTGAAGGACCTGAAGATGGTGGTGAGACGGCCGTCCACTCTGATGGTGATTCGTCCGCCGCTTCAACAGATTCGCTGTATCAAGTTCAAGATGGTGTGCTCGGGGGCTGTTCCGATGGCTTCAGTATTCCGGACCCCTATGAGTCGCCGAATTGGGCAGGAGTCTTCATGGCTGGGACTCAACCCGGCCAAAACTCTACAGCCGCTACTACAATTACGTCCGGGATAGGAGCGGCCGGGGCAGGAGGCCCTGTGCGCCCGTCGGCTCAAGTGTTGATAGATCTCATGGATAAACTTACAGCCCTGTTAACCGCCACGGTTATCCCTGTGAATAAAGATGAGCATGACGCGGAGGTGGCACGGGTGCGTGAGGAGATAGCTCAGGCCAAGGAGGCCTTGGCAGCTGAGGATACTAGACTAGCTATAGAGTGGGCGGCTCTCGATGCCCGGGCATAGCGGTTGCAGTCAGAAGCTTACCAGCTCACGATGAGCTTAAACGTATCCAATGAGGTAATGAGCAAGAGGCACCAGAAAACTCAGTCCCGTTTGCCTCCGAATTATGACCCTCGGGTTCTGTTTGCTACACCCAGAGCCGGCCCAAGTAACCCGCCCGAGGCAAATCAGTTTATGACAATCGGAACGGGGGGACCGGCTCAGCCTCGGGAGATGGTACCTCCTCATGGAAACATGGCGCCGCCACGTTATGTGCCGATACCGCCGGGTCACTTTTCCAACCCCATGGAGAACTTAATCGCAGCAATAGCGCGTCTGGCGGCTCTCCCAGTGGACGGTGATGATCCAACAGCGGTGGAGACCCGGAGAATCAGGGAACTTGTCCAGACAGCCCTGGCTCAGCAAGAGACCTATTCTTATAGCCGGGATAGGATTCATTCAACTCCTCCGCCTTGGTTAGCACCGCCTTGTCAGAATCGGAGCCCGAGTTACAGCAGGCACATGGAATCTGAAGCTTTGTCAAGCAACGCCCAATGCCGTGACCAACAAGGTGGCTATAACCCGGTGCAAGACTGAGTATGTCAGGAGAACGAGCGGGCGGCTCAGCTGGCGGCTCAGCAGGCGGCACATCAGAATATTTCAGAGTATCCAACGACTTCTATTGAGATGGGAGTAGCCACCAGAACCGGTGGTGTTCCTTGTTTGATACCGGTTTTATGCAACATGCGCCTGCCCAAGGACTTCAAGGGACCTCGAAAGGTGCCGAATTACACGGCCGACTTACAGCCTGGAGCATGGATTGAGAGTTATGAGATGGCCATGGAGCTGTTGGAAGTCAGTGACGCGGCAATGGCTAAATACTTCACCATGATGTTAGATGGAACGGCCCGGTCTTGGTTAAAAAGTTTACCACCCAATTCCATTGGTTCGTGGGAGGAGTTAAAAGCCTGTTTCATCCAGAAATTCAAGGACACCTGTAAGCAATCTATGTCAATCATGGACTTGATGAATTGTAAGCAGGGGGAGGGTGAATGCACCATCTTTGGGTATGCCGGGTCAAGGAGATAATTCATTCATCTGATAAGATGGATGCTGGCTCTGCAGTCCTCATGTTGGAGAAAAATTGCAGCTTTGAGACGCTGAGGCAGAAACTGGGGCGCCTTAAGCGTGACTGCAGGGATATGGGTACGCTGATGGCGGCTTTAGTCAAATATGCCGATTCTGATAGTACCAAGGATCCAGCGTCTGACGATGAGAAGACGGGGAAGGGAAAAAGGAACGGCAATGAAAAGGATCAACAGCACAACCCGGTGAATCAAAGCGGCAATAAGCGTAAGGAGGACGGCAACCCAGAGCTTGGAGCCAATGCTAATACACATGGTAACAATCAGAGACGTAAGGGTAAGTGGCCTCGATCCGGCGGGTCAGGCCCATCTCTTGAGCAGCTACTCAATGAGCCCTGCCCGAAACAAGGCACCTAGGAGCACCCCGCTACACACATTTGGAAAGATTGCGCGATCATGAAGGCATTTAAAAATTCCAATACCTTTGATGGTAGTCATGGATCTGACGGCGATTCAGGGGCTGGTGGCTTTCATGGCCCGGGCAGCGGTCCAAATTTCGGTTTTCAGGGACAGCCGGGTGGAAATAATCAGCATCAATCTGGTCAGGGAGGACAACGGCAGCAACAGTCGGGTTATCAGAGCCATCCGAAACAGTTGAGTGGTGGGAAGTACCATGTGTTTACCACTAGCTTATGCAAATGTGACAAAAAGGTTCATAAGAGGGCCCTAAATTTGGTTGAGCCGGCAATTCCTCGTTATTTGAGATGGTCAGAGCAACCCATGATTTGGAGCAGAGAGGATCACCCTCCACGAGTCGATAATCCGGGTCAGTTAGCCTTGGTGGTAGCAACCCAGGTTGGTGGATATAAATTCACTAAGGTACTCATGGACGGAGGTAGCAGCATCAATATCCTCTATTATGAGACTTTCCAACGCATGGGGTTGACTGAGAAGAATCTGAGAACATCCAACACTGTTTTCAATGGGGTGGTTCCAGGCAAGTCGGCTTACCCAGTTGGCAAGATTAAATTGGAAGTGGCCTTTGGAGATGAGTATGATTCCAGGGCTGAGAAATTGATGTTTGAAGTGGTCAAAATCAGGAGTCCATATCACGCTTTGTTTGGGCGACCGGCTTTTGCTAAGTTCATGGCACAACCGTGTTACGTTTACTTACAACTCAAGATGCCGGGTTACAAGGGCACCATCACTGTGCTTGGGAGTCGAAAGGTGGCCTTGGAATGTGAAGAAGGCGACGCGGCTTACGCTGGGACTGCCTGTGCCGCGGAGGAGCTCAAATTTTATCAAGACAATGTTGACCCGGTGGATATGACCTCCCTCAAGAAACCAACTACCGAGCATGACCCGGCGTTGAAGTTTAAATCGGCCGCTGAGACAAAGCTTGTTGACTTTACCCCAGGAGACGCCTCTAAGCAGTTTAGTATCAGTGCCAATTTGGATCCTAAATAGGAAAGCACGCTCATCGAGTTCATCCGTGAGAACTGGGACATCTTTGCATGGAAACCTTCTGACATGCCAGGTGTACCGAGGGAACTCGCTGAGCACACTCTCAATATTGATCCAAAGTATAAGCCAGTTAGGCAGTTTCTCCGATGGTTCAACGAAGAGAGACGGAAAGCTATTGGGGAAGAGGTCGCCCAGCTCTTAGCGATCGGGTTTATTGTTGAAGTTTTTCACCCGGAGTGGTTGGCTAACCCGGTGTTAGTGCTCAAGAAGAACGGCACTTGGCAGATGTGTGTGGATTACACGGACTTAAACAAGGCTTGTCCGTCTGATCCCTTTGCTCTCCCCCGCATTGATCAAATCTTTGATGCTTCGGCGGGTTGTGAACGTTTGAGCTTCTTGGATGCTTAATCTGATTATCATCAGATCAAGATGGCAGTTAAGGACCAGGAAAAGACAGCTTTCATCACTCCGTTGGGGGCCTTCTGTTATGTATCTATGCCGTTTGGACTCAAGAACGCCCAGGCGACTTATCAGCGATGTGTACAGAACTGTTTGCACGATCAAATTGGGCGTAATGTTCATGCTTATGTGGATGACATCATGGTGAAGTCCAGAGAAAAGGAAACCTTGATATCTGACTTGAGAGAGACCTTTGACAATCTCCGAGTTTACAAGATGATGCTTAACCCGGCCAAGTGTGTATTTGGTGTACCTGCGGGCAAGCTTTTGGGTTTTCTGGTGTCAAACAGAGGCATTGAAGCTAATCCGGAGAAGATCACGGCGATTACCTCTCTGGCTAAGCCGGCGTGTATCAATGATGTTCAGCGCCTGGCGGGTCGTGTTGCTGCTTTAAGCCGGTTCATAAGCCAGTTAGGGGAGAAGGCCTTACCGCTATATCAGATGATGAAGAAAACAGATACCTTTGTCTAGAGCGATGCTGCTAACACTGCCTTTGAAGATTTAAAGAGACAGTTGTCTGAGCCACCGGTTCTTGCGGCTCCCATTGATAGAGAACCGTTGTTGTTATATGTGGCGGCTAACTCGCGAGCCGTCAGTGTTGCCATTGTGGTGGAGCTTAAGTAGGCAGGCAAGGAGCACCTGGTTCAACGTCCGGTTTACTATGTCAGTGAGGTGCTCATTGAGTCTAAACAAAGATATCCACATTGGCAGAAACTTGTTTATGGTGTGTTCATGGCAAACCGTAAGTTGAAGCAGTACTTCCAAAGTCATCCTATAATAGCGGTAAGTTCAGCCCCTCTGGGAGACATCATTTAGAACAGGGAAGCCACAGGACGAATCGCCAAGTGGGCTATTGAGCTTGGGCCCTATGGATTGAAGTATATGCCCCGTACTGCTATCAAGTCTCAAGGTTTGGTTGACTTTATCAATGACTGGACAGAGTTGCATGCACCTGAGGAGAAGCCGGATAATACGTATTGGACTATTCACTTTGATGGGTCCAAGCAGTTAGAAGGATCAGGGGCTGGAGTTGTTTTAACTTCCCCTCGAGGTGACAAATTTCGCTATGTGCTCCGGCTCATGTTTCCCTGTACTAACAATGCAGCTGAATACGAGGCATTGCTCCATGGTCTTCGGATGGCCAAGGAGATGAATTTGGGCCGGGTAATATGTTTGGGCGACTCAGACCTCGTGGCTCAACAGGTCTCAGGCAAGTGGGATTCTAAAGATCCTCTTATGGCGGCTTACCGTCGTGAAGTAGATGCTGTAGTTGGGCGCTTCAAGGGGTATCAAGTGGATCACACTGATAGAAGGAAGAATGAGGCGGCTGATGCGTTAAGCCGGTTGGGATCTCAGCGTAAGCCAGTGCCGTCTAATACCTTTCTTGATGTTTTGCATAATCCTTCTGTCAAGGTACCTACAGAGGAAGAGCTAGCAGTGCCAGACCCGGAGGCACAATTGGTGGCCGCGCTTCACGTCATCCCAGATTGGACATTGCCATACTTGGCTTATATGACCCGGGGAGAGCTGCCTGAGGATGAGACCTTGGCGAGACAAATTGTCAGGCGGTCCAAATCCATGACAATTGTTAATGGCGAGTTACATCACCTCAGTGTCACAGGGGCATTCCAGTGTTGTGTGTCACCTGCGGAGGGTCAAGAGATACTTACAGAGATCCATGAAGGAGATTGTGGTCATCATGCCGGCTCAAAATCTCTGGTGGCCAAAGCTTTCCGTCATGGTTTCTACTGGCTCACGGCTCATGCTGATGCGGAGGATCTGGTCAGTAAATGTGACGGTTGTCAGAAGTTCTCACGACGGGCTCATGTGCCGGCTCACGAATTAAGGATGATCCCAATTACTTGGCCGTTCACAGTCTGAGGGCTTGACATGGTTGGACCCTTCAAAAGGTCTAAGGATAAAAAGACACATCTCCTGGTGGCAGTAGATAAGTTTACAAAGTGGGTTGAGGCGAAGCCAGTCAGTAAGTGTGATGCGGCCACAGCGGTTCAGTTCATGAAAAAGGTGATCTTTCGTTTTGGTTTCCCACACAACATTATAACTGACAATGGTACTAATCTTTCCAAGGGATCCATGGAAGAGTTCGGTCAACGAGAACATATCCGGCTTGATGTTTCGTCTGTTGCTCATCCTCAGTCCAATGGTCAAGCATAAATAGCTAATCAAGAGATACTGAAGGGTATTAAGCCCCGGCTCTTTGTCCCTTAAAATGGACTCCAGGTTGCTGGGTAGAGGAGTTACCCTCTGTATTATGGAGCATCAACACTACGCCTAATAGATCTATGGGTTACACACCTTTTTTCATGGTCTATGGAGCAGAGGCAGTTCTACCAAGTGACATCCGACACGACTCGCCCCGTGTGGCGGCTTATGTTGAGGCGGACAACGAACAAGCTTGTCAGGAGGCGCTTGACTTGTTGGATGAGGAGCGAGACTTGGCAATAGCCCGCTCGGCGATTTACCAGCAAGACCTACGCCGTTATCACAGCCGCCGGGTCAAGAGCAGAACCTTTCAGGAAGGTGATTTGGTGCTCCGGCTCATCCAGGATCAATCTGACATGCACAAGCTATCTCCGCCTTGGGAAGGACCCTTTGTGGTCAGCAAGAATCTGAACGACGGGTTCTACTACCTCATTGATATTCGAGAGCACAAACACTCACGTAAGTCGGAGGAGGAGACCCGCCGGCCGTGGAATATCGCCCATCTTCGGCCTTACTATACTTGAGCCACCGGCTCTTAGGATGTATATATTTTTGACGATGTACATATTATATAAAGCAATAAAGGAGGACCTCTGTCGTTTTTTCCCATAAAGAATGTTTTTATGTCTTCTTTATCAGGTGATGGACACTACCAACAGGGAGCGGATCATATCTGAATCCGACTTTCCCTTTGGTCCGACTTATGATCATATCTGAATCGAGCCATGATCATTTGGGGGCTTCCTGTTCAAACATAGGTCGTATTCGAACCAAAGAGAACATAGCTGTCGATACCCGCTTGATCGGCATACTGCCAAACCCACTTGGGGGCTTCTTGATCATATTTGAATCACAGCTTAACCCCTTTGGGTCTGACGTGGATCGTATCCGAATCATCGTCATTAAACAAATCTTATGGTCACTTGGGGGCTTCCTGTTCAAACATAGGTCGTATTCGAACCAAAGAGAACATAGCTGTCGATACCCATTTGATCGGCATCGCCAAGCCACTGGGGGCTATATGATCGTATCCGAATCTTAGCTTAACCCCTTTGGAATGGTTTACTGATCGTATTCGAATCAGAAGCCTGTAAATTATTTTGACTATCCTAAGACCTTGAGAAAAGCATTATGAGATGTTTTTTGTCTTTCTGGTTTAATGTTGGTCACACCAAGTTTTGAAGTACCCGGTGAACATCATATCAGTAGGAACGACTATCAAAGGATCGCAGGTATGCTATTATGCTTATGCTTAGCAAAGTATAGTCTGTTTATGATGTTTTTTGGTTTGCGTTCCGGGTTATCAATACTTTCCGTGACCCCGGATGCGATAAAATGCCAAGGAAATTTTGCTTGTTTTATGTGCAGAATAAGGCAAGCAAATTTAATACGCCAAGGAAATAAAGCCAGAAATATATAGTAGTGGCGGCTTATGAAAGTGTTAAGCACTAGGAACATGTGCGAAGGCATGACAAACATTGGGAAGTTTTTTCTACCCTATTACATGACTCCCCGAGTTTGCACAAATAAAGCATTGTTTTTTCTTCAAAACACCTGGTGATTCACTCCTTCGGCGGGCTTGAAGACTCCGGGTTATCCTTCTCCGCTTCTCCGTCGGCTGTTTTGTACTGGAAAGTTGACGAGGCCCAGTCAATGCCGCTCAAAGCTTCAAACTCAGCTTCATCATCTATTAAATCGGCTGGGTCCACTTCAGGGGCAAAAGTATGCTTACGAATTGGAGGGATCAGGCTGATTTGATCATATGGAGTGTTTGGAATTCTCCGGTTCTCACTATCATAACCCGGCACGTACTTGGTAAGGTCAGTGTCGTTTCCAACAAGGGTTGCCATGGGACGTATGGCTTTGACACAGGCGGTGAAATCATGGTCGTCGAATACAGTACCGTCCTCCTTCAGACTTGGGTATCCAAGGGCAAGGTCGGCCGGGTCTAGTTCTGGGAGCCATGCTTTAGCCCGGCTCAATGCGGCTACGGCCCCGGATCTTGAGGATGCCCGCCGTAAGTCTTGAATCCACTGAGGTAGTACAGCAAGGCCCTTCAACACGTCTTGCAGAAGGTGGGGACTGGGATTTGATAAAGCTACAACGGCCAAGGCACGTTGTGACCCGGTGTATAGTTGTTCCACTAGGGTATAAACAGCCTTAAGCTTGATCAGCATGTTTTGCTTAAGGTTGGTACTCCTGGTGCCTGTGTGTGCACAAGCATAGCAGTAAGCCGGGGGTAGCTATTACAATAGTCATTGGAAGATTACAATGTTTGAGTTTTGCACAGTAACTTACCGAAGATGACTGAGACCATTTGAGATATCTGCCGTTTTAAGGTGGATAGCTCGGTTGTTGCCTCTGCAAGAGATGCTTCTGCTGTCTCGGCCCGAGTCACCAATGAAGCCTTCTCATCAGCCCAAACTTTCTTCTCTGACTCAAATTTTTTCTTCAACTTCTCATTTTTAGAGACACTTAATTCAAATTTGGAGTTGGCCTTCTGAGTTTCAAGTTCTTGAGTTTCCAGACGACTCTTCAGGACAGCAAGCTCCGATTCAAACTGACTTATGGTGGCCTGCATTGACACCAGGTTATGGTAAGGATTACAGTAAGGTAACATTCAAGTCCCAAGAACTTTACAAGTAAAGATACTTGGCACTTGGGGGCTAATGTATGCTGAAGAATTTTAAACTTATCATACCGGGTCACACATATTAAGTCTCAAGCACTTTAAAAGTAAAGATACTTGACACTTGGGGGCTAATGTATATTGCAAATTTACAACTATCATGTTATAACCGGGTTAAAAATTATTCTCTTTGAACCGGCTAATTTAACAAGTAAAGCAGATTTCTAAGTCTACAACATATTTATTCATAAGCAATAGACTTGGGGGCTGGTACAATATGTAAGATTCAGGTAAAAAGTATAAGTTATACCTCAGATTTGTGCTGTATTTGTTTTACCATGTCAATTTCCAGGTCACGACTATTATGCACTTGATTCAGATAGCCCGAGACTACATCACCAATGCTTAAGTGAGTATAATCAGTAATGTCTTGCTTGGCTTTTCGGCATTCGGCAAGTTCTTCCTTGGCGGTACATTTGGCAAGGACAGTAGGCCGCCCTGGTTCAACAAACTGAGACCTCACAATCTCAACTTCCGGTTCATTTGTCTTGACCGGGCTAGGAGTCTCCGGGTCATTTGTGTTGAGAGTATCTTTGGCGGGCGGATCAGAGGTTGGCACTGGAATATCAGAAGCCGGATCAGGCGGCGGCTGATGGGTAGAGCTGTCTGGAGCAGACGCATTAATCACCGGTTCAGTTACAATCGGGTCTTGGGACGGCTTATTCTTCTTCGCCCTCTTGCTGGGTTTCACTTGCATGCTGTTGACAAAGGCAGAAGGATGAATATGCAAGCATGGGTAAAGTAAAGTTCAAGGTGCATAAGGTTACATTACCCGGGAGCAGTTTTGAAAGCCGTCATGTTTGACTGCATGGATTCACCGGAAGAAGGAGAGGTATCCTGATAATAGGAGTCAGACGAATTGAGAGGATAACAAATTAAGACCGCTAAAGGTAAAACAGAACATAAATCGGAGATAACCTCAGTCCGACGCTTCCTGGTTACGTCAGGTAAGCCGGAGGAGAGTTCCGCATACTTGTTGTTCCGGGTCTGCCTCCGGTTTTCAAGCTATTGTTGCTTCAAAAGAAATTGAGGATCTTGATAAGCATGAGCATGTGAAAATCTTACTTTCTGGGTCACCCTTCGGATCTTTTGCTTTGGCAAAGGCTCTGAGTCGGAGGAGATTATAGTTACCTCTTCATTGGCTTCTTGACTGTTCTCCGTATCATCCTGACGGGATAGAATGTCAGACAGATAATGATAAGGGAATTAAGAAAATTTAAAGATTACCTCTTCATCATCCGAAGAACTATCATCCAATTTGAGTAAGTCGGAGGCGCTGGGTTTCTTCTTCTTTGAGGTTCCCATCTTGGCAGCTTTCCTTTCGGTTTTCTTGGTCGTCCTAGCTTGTTTGGCAGCCTCATGGTCAAATTTGGCTTTCTAGAAGTTATCATCAGCCTATGGAAAGGATAAGGAATTAGGAGTACCAAAAAAGGTATAAGATAGCGAACAGTATTTATTAAGATTGATAACTTACTGCAGGGGCCGGGTTCTTATTGCAGAAGGGAAGTAAGCCGAAGGTGTTACTCATCACAGTGCCCTCCTTCAGCAGTGACTGGGTCGTAGCATCCACCACATCATCTGGTAAGTCATCAGGGCTATGGCGTAACGGGTCATCCTTTTCGCCTGTGTAAGTACACATTAAGCCGGAACGGCGGCTTAATGGAAGTATTTGCCACGTGACCCAGACTCGGACCAGATCGACGCTGTTTAAACCGTTTCCCAAGAGAGCTTTGATCTTCTTGATGGTGGGATTGAGAGGCAGACACTCAACGGCCGTCAGTTTGTCTGTTAGCGGATGGTTGGACTCAAGGCGCAGGGCGTGAAAGCCGAGCAGAGGCTTCTCATCAGCTGGAGAAGTGTCCTGACAGTAGAACCACGTTTGGTTCCAAGATTTTGGGTGACTCGGTAGCTCAGCATAAGGAAAAGGGTAATCTCTCCGTCGCTGGATCGAGATGCGGCCAAGCTGAAGACTGGGCCGTTGGCACGTTCATTTTGCCGGTTCAAGTAGAAAAGTTCCCTGAACAATAGAAGACTTGGCTCCTCTCCAAGGTACACCTCGCAGAAGACTTGGAAATTGCAAATATTTGATACGGAATTGGGTCCGATGTCTTAAGGTATAAGGTCAAAGAAATTCAAAACCTCCCTAAAGAATTTTGAGCCGGGAGGGGCAAATCCCCGGCTCATGTGATCCGTAAAAACTATCACCTCCCCTTCTTTTGGTTGAAGCTTCTCTTCACACGGGTCAGGGGCATGATAAGACATGACCTCCTTCTTAGGCAGATGGCCAGACTTAACAAATTCAGCAAGTTTACTCCTAGTAACTATGGATGGGACCCAATTGCAGGTTGCAGGGGCCTTAGCCTCCTTAGGAGCCATGACAATAGTTGGCCTATGACAAAATAAGAAGATCCAATTCAATTTTAACCCGGGAGAAAAATCCTAACTATTCAAGGTGGCGGCTTAATGAGGGGCCTAATGATATAAGGATGACTTTGCAACAATATTTAAGCCGCTACAAGTATCAAGAGCAGTTCAAAGTTTTTCAGGTCATGAGGAGCCGGACACCTGGACAGTTGTGTTTAAAGGCATTTAACAGAAGGAATTTTCCGGGTGATAAAAACAGGTTTCATAATTTTCTGTTGATATTTAAGATCAAAGGTCTGTTCTGATAAGAAAATTTTCTAGACCTAAAAACTGACGCAGACGTGTTCATAGGCTCGAATGAGGCTTATATATAGAGAAAGGGATCTGCTTTTTACCCAAAACAAGTGCGAAAGCAACTACCGCGGCCATGTAATATAATTCTCAGATCAGATGAGGAGTCTAAGAGGAAAACTAACAATGGTTTGGCTCTAATGGTGAGGAACTCTAATGAACTCGAAGAAGCCCTAATGCGGATGTAAGCAAGGAATGGAAGGGAACTTACGGATCTGGATGGGCTGCGGAGGATCGTCGTGTTTCTTTGGTCTAACCAGGTCGATGCAGCGGCCCGAGACGGTGAAGACAGGAAGCTCGACAGTGGCGGCGGCGGAGCTCGAGAGGAGGCGAGAGGAAGAAGACGACTGAAAGAGGGAAGAATGGAATACCAGGGTCGCGCCTATTTATAAGAGAAGGACAACTGAGGTGGCGCGAGAAACGAGGAGATAAAATTTATTATCCAGCGGCCCTGACGCCTCGATTCTCGGGATGGTCAGTAAAGGCAAAGATCCGTTCGAAGATATGACGGAGTAAAAATAAGTTTTATTGAAGATAACGTCACGGTGATTTAACCCGGATCTAGATGATGATGTCACGGCGGGTTAAAATCTTGGTGCAAGACAAAAGACTGAAAGACAGTTCCATAAGGTATTTTAAGATTGACATGATCAGGTTCAAATCAATCTGGGGCCTAATGTTGGGGATATAACTATTTGTGTAAGCCGCCCAGGAGGGGCCGGGTTACGCAAAGAAGACTTACCAGAGAGAAGCCCAAGACCAAAGGTGGAAATGGCGGTTCATAGAGGGCTTAAGGCCCGCAGGCGACTTAAGGCCCGTTGTAATAAACCGCCATAGTAATATGACTTGTATCATAAGGTAGACTTAACTAGTCACCGAGCCGGACACTGTTTATAAGCCGGCCGGGACTCTGTAAGCTGCAGGGCGTCAACCCGTGTATATAAGGGGATGACCTACTGGCGGCTTAGGGCAAGAAACGACTCATCAAGAACCGGGCATAGCGTATCTCGCTCCCTGGTCATCGAAACATCAATACCAACCCAACTAGACATAGGCCTTACCTTAACCGTAAGGGGCCGGACTAGTATAAAACCTCTCGTGTCCTTTGTCTCGATTAACCCCTTCAAGCTTCGTAGTTGCGATGGCTCCACAACAAAGTCCTTTCACGAGGACATGTGACGTGACAATTCCACGACAGTAATAGCCCATGAAACGGGCCGGAATCGGGCAAAACAGTGAGTGTTGATGAATGACACATAAGCGCATCTTGGGGTTCAACAACTATTAAAATCGGTTCGGGACCCCAAAACAGTGAGTAATAGTCCATAAACAAGCAAGCATCGGTCAAACTTGCGACCTGCGAGTGTAGATGACCAATAGGTAAATGCACCCCGAGGTTCATCAATCGTGGAAATCGCTCTGAGACCCCAAAATGGCGAGTAATAGTCCACAAAATGCACAAAAATTGGCCAAAACTGCTAGTGTTGATGACCTACACGTAAACGCACCTCGGGGATCATTAACCATGGAAATCGCTCCAGGACCTCAAAAAGGTGACCAATAGCCCATGAGACGGGCCGAATCATCCAAAACGGTGATTGTCAACAACCATGAAAATCGCACAGGGACCCTAAAACGGTGAGTAATAGCCCATGAAACGGGCCAAAATGGGGAAAAACGGTGAGTGCTGATGAACAACACGTAAGCGCATCTTGGGGTTCAACAACCATTAAAATCGCTTCGGTACCCCAAAACCGTGAGTAATAGTCCATGAAACATGCCAGAATCAGCCAAAACGATGGGTGTTGACAATGATACGTAAGCGCACCTTGGGGTTCAACAACCACAAAAATCGCTCCAGGACCCCAAAACGGTGAGTGTTAATGTCATGCACGTAAGCGCACCTTGGGGTTCAGAAACGAAGAAAATCGCTACGGGACCCCAAAACGGTGAGTAATAGTCCACGAAACGGGCCAGAATCGGCCAAACCTGTGAGTGTTGATGACTGAGAGGTAAATGCACCCCGAGGTTCATCAATCATAAAAATTGCTCCGAAACCCCAAAATGGTGAGTAATAGTCCAAGAAACGAAACAAAATCGGCCAAAACTGCCAGTGTTGATGACCTACACGTTAACGCACCTCGGGGATCATTAATTATGGAAATCGCTCCAGGACCTGAACAAGTGAGCAATATCCCATGAGACAGGCCGTATCAGACAAAATGGCGAGTATTGATGACCTGCACGTAATAGCAGCTTGGAGTTCTACAACCATGGAAATCGCACAGGGACCGCAAAACGATGAGTAATAACCCATGAACCGGGCTAGAACCGGTGAAAACATCGAGTGTTGATGAATGATACGTAAGCACACCTTGGGGTTTAGCAATCATAAAAATCGCTCCAGGACCCCAAAATGCTCCATGAAACGGGCCAGAATCAGCCAAACTGCGAGTGTTGATGACCTGCACGTAATCGCATCTTTGAGCTCAAAAACCATGAAAATCACATGGGGACCCCAAAATGGTGAGTAATAGCCCTTGAAACGGGCTAGAATCAGGCAAAACAGCGAGTGTTGATGAATGACACGTAAGCGCATCTTGGGGTTCAGCAACCGTTAAAATCGGTTCAGGACCGCAAAACGGTGAGTAATAGTCCATGAAACGGGCAAGAATCGGTCAAACTTGCGACCTGCGAGTGTAGATGACCAATAGGTTAATGCACCCCGAGGTTTACAAATCGTGGAAATCGCTCCGAGACCCCAAAATGGCGAGTAATAGTCCACAAAATGCACAAAAATTGGCGAAAACTGCTAGTGTTGATGACCTACACGTAAACGCACCTCGGGGATCATTAATCGTGGAAATCACTCCAGGACCTCAAAAAGGTGAGCAATAGCCCATGAGACAGGCCGAATCAGACAAAATAGCGTGTGTTGATGACCTTCACATAATAGCAACTTGGAGTTCTACAACCATGGAAATCGCACAGTGACCCAGAAACGGTGAGTAATGGCCCATGAAACGGGCTAGAATCGGCCAAAACGGTGAGTGTTGATTAATGATATGGAAGCACACCTTGGGGTTTAGCGATCATAAAAATCGCTCCGAGACCCCAAAATGGTCCATGAAACTGGCTAGAATCAGCCAAAACTGCGAGTTTTAATGACCTACACGTAAGCGCACATTGGGGTTCAGTAACCATAAAAATTGCTCCGGAACCCGAAATCGATGAGTAATAGCCCATGAAATGGGCCAGAATCGGCCAAAATGGCGAGTGTTGACGAACGACACATAAGCGCACCTTGGGCTTCGACAACTATAAAAATTGCTCCGAAACCCCAAAATGATGAGTAATAGTCCACGAAACGGGCCAGAATCGGCCAAAACGGCGAGTGTTAATGTCATGCACGTAAGCGCACCATGCGGTTCATAAACTAAGTAAATCGCTTCGGGACCCCGAAATGGTGAGTAATAGTCCATGAAACGGGCCAGAATTGGCCAAAATGGCGAGTGTTGATGAAGGACACGTAAGCGCACCTTGGGCTTCGGCAACCATAAAAATCGCTCCGGGACCCCAAATGGTGAGTAATAGTTCACGAAACGGGCCAGAATCGGCCAAAATGATGGGTGTTGATGAACGATATGTAAGCGCACCTTGGGGTTCAGCAACCATAAAAATCACTACGGGACCCCAAAACGGTGAGTGTTAATGTCATGCATGGAAGCGCACCTTGGGGTTCATAAACCAAGGAAATCGCTTCAGGACCCTGAAACAGTGAGTAATAGTCCACGAAACGGGCCAGAATCAGGCAAAACGGCGAGTGTTGATGAATGACATGTAAGCGCATCTTGGGGTTCAGCAACCATTAAAATTGGTTCGGGACCCCAAAACTGTAATAATAGTCCATGAAACGGGCAAGAAGCGGTCAAACTTGTGACCTGCGAGTGTAGATGACCAATAGGTTAGTGCACCCCGAGGTTCATAAATCGTGGAAATCGCTCCGAGACCCCAAAATGGCGAGTAATGGTCCACAAAATGCACAATAATTGGCCAAAACTGCTAGTGTTGATGACCTACACGTAAACGCACCTCGAGGATCATTAATCGTGGAAATCGCTCCAGGACCTCAAAAAGGTGAGCAATAGCCCATGAGACGGGCCGAATCAGCCAAAATGGTGATTGTCAATGACCTGCACGTAATAGCACCTTGGAGTTCAACAACCATGGAAATCACACAGGGACCCCAAAACGGTGAGTAATAGCCCATGGAACGGGCCAGAATCGGGGAAAACAGCGAGTGTTGATGAACGACACGTAAGCGCATCTTGGGGTTCAACAACCATTAAAATCGCTTCAGTACCCCAAAACCGTGAGTAATAGTCCATGAAACGGGCCAGAATCAGCCAAAACAGTGGGAGTTGATGAACGATACGTAAGCGCACCTTGGGGTTCAACAACCATAAAAATTGCTATGGGACCCAAACGGCGAGTTTAATGTCATGCACGTAAGCGCACCTTGGGGTTCATAAACCAAGAAACTCACTTCGGAACCCCAAAACAGTGAGTAATAGTCCACGAAACGGGCCAGAATCGGCCAAAACTGCGAGTGTTGATGACCGAGAGGTAAATGCATGCCGAGGTTCATCAATCATAAAAATCGCTCTGACACCCCAAAATGGTGAGTAATAGTCCACGAAACGCGCCAAAATCGGCCAAAACTGCTAGTGTTGATGACATACATTTTAACGCACTTTGGGGATCATTAATTGTGGAAATCGCTCCAGGACCTCAAAAGTGAGCAATATCCCATGAGACGGGCCGTATCAGACAAAATGGCGAGTATTGATGACCTGCACGTAATAGCACCTTGGAGTTCTACAACCATGGAAATCGCACAAGGACCGCAAAACGGTGAGTAAAAGCCCATGAAACGGTCTAGAATCGGCGAAAACAGCGAGTGTTGATGAACGATACGTAAGCTCACCTTGGGGTTTAGCAATCATAAAAATCGCTCCAGGACCCCAAAATGGTCCACGAAACGGGCCAGAATCAGCCAAACTACGAGTATTGATGACCTGCACGTAATCGCATCTTGGAGTTCAAAAACCATGGAAATCACATCAGGACCCCAAAACGGTGAGTAATAGCCCATGAAACGGGCCAAAATCGGGCAAAACGGTGAGTGTTGATGAATGACACGTAAGCGCATCTTGTGGTTCAGCAACTATTAAAATCGGTTCGGGACCCAAAAATGGTGAGTAATAGTCCATGAAACGGGCAAGAATCGGTTAAACTTGCGACGTGCGAATGTAGATGACCAATAGGGAAATGCACCCCGAGGTTCATCAATCGTGGAAATTCCTCCGAGACCCTAAAATGGTGAGTAATAGTCCACGAAACGCACAAAAATTGGCCAAAACTGCTAGTGTTGATGACCTACTCGTAAACGCACCTCGGGGATCATTAATCGTGGAAATCGCTCCAGGACCTCAGAAAGGTGAGCAATAGCCCATGAGATGGGCCGAATCAGCCAAAACGGTGATTGTCAATGACCTGCACGTAATAGCACCTTGGAGTTCAACAACCATGGAAATCGCACAGGGAACCCAAAACGGTGAGTAATAGCCCATGAAACGGGCCAGAATCGTGCAAAACGGCGAGTGTTGATGAACGACACATAAGCGCATCTTGGGGTTCAACAACAATTAAAATCGCTTCGGTACCCCAAAACCGTGAGTAATAGTCCATGAAACGGGCCAGAATCGGCCAAAACGGTGGGTGTTGATGCATGATACGTAAGCGCCCCTTGGGGTTCAGCAACCATAAAAATCGCTCCGAGACCCCAAAATGGTGAGTGTTAATGTCATGCACGTAAGCGCACCTTGGGGTTCATAAACTAAGAAAATCGCTTCGGGACCGCAAAACGGTGAGTAATAGTCCACGAAACGGGCCAGAATCGGCCAAACCTTTGAGTGTTGACGACCGAGAGCTAAATGCACCCCGAGGTTCATCAATCATAAAGATCGCTCCGAGGCCCCAAAATGGTGAGTAATAGTCCAAGAAACACGCCAAAACTGCTAGTGTTGATGACCTACACGTTAACGCACCTCGGGGATCATTAATTGTGGAAATCGCTCCAGGACCTCAAAAGGTGAGCAATCTACCATGAGACGGGCCGTATTAGAGAAAATGGCGAGTATTGATGACCTGCACGTAATAGCACCTTGGAGTTCTACAACCATGGAAATCGCACAGGGACCGCAAAACGGTGAGTAATAGCCCATGAAACGGGCTAGAATCGGCGAAAACAGCGAGTGTTGATGAACGATACGTAAGCACACCTTGGAGTTTAGCAACCATAAAAATCGCTCCAGGACCCCAAAATGGTCCACAAAACGGGCCAGAATCAGCCAAGCTGCGAGTGTTGATGACCTGCACGTAATCGCATCTTGGAGCTCAAAAACCATGGAAATCACATCGGGACCCCAAAACGGTGAGTAATAGCCCATGAAACGGGCTAGAATCAGGCAAAACAACGAGTGTATATGAATGACACGTAAGCGCATCTTGGGGTTCAACAACCATTAAAATCAGTTCGGGAGCCCAAAACGGTGAGTAATAGTCCATGAAACGGGCAAGAATCTGTCAAACTTGCGACCTGCGAGTGTAGATGACAAATAGGTCAATGCCCCCCAAGGTTCATAAATCGTGGAAATCGCTCCGAGACCCCAAAATGGCGAGTAATAGTCCACAAAACGCACAAAAATTGGCCAAAACTGCTAGTGTTGATGACCTACACGTAAACGCACCTCGGGGATCATTAATCGTGGAAATCGCTCTAGGACCTTTCTGAGCAATAGCCCATGAGATGGGCCGAATCAGCCAAAATGGTGATTGTCAATGACATGCACGTAATAGCATCTTGGAGTTCAACAACCATGGAAATCGCACAGCGACCCCAAAACGGTGAGTAATAGCCCATGAAACGGGCTAGAATCAGGCAAAACGGCGAGTGTTGATGAACGACACATAAGCGCATCTTGGGGTTCAACAACCATTAAAATCGCTTCGGTACCCCAAAACCATGAGTAATAGTCCACGAAACGGGCCAGAATCGGCAAAACGGTGGGAGTTGATGAACGATAAGTAAGCGCACCTTGGGGTTCAGGAACCATAAAAATCGCTCCGGGACCCCAAAACGGTGAGTGTTAATGTCATGCACGTAAGCGCACCTTGGGGTTCATAAACCAAGAAAATCGCTTCAGAACCCCAAAACGGTGAGTAATAGTCCACGAAACGCGCCAAAATCGACCAAAACTGCTAGTGTTGATGACATACACGTTAACGCACTTCGGGGATCATTAATTGTGGAAATCGCTCCAGGACCTCAAAAGGTGAGCAATAGCCCATGAGACGGGCCGTATCAGACAAAATGGCGAGTATTGATGACCTGCACGTAATAGCACCTTGGGGTTCTACAACCATAGAAATCGCACAGGGACCGCAAAACGGTGATTGATAGCCCATGAAACGGGCTAGAATCGGCGAAAACAGCAAGCGTTGATGAACGATACGTAAGCACACCTTGGGGTTTAGCAATCATAAAAATCGCTCCAGGACCCCAAAATGGTCCACGAAACGTGCCAGAATCAGCCAAACTGCGAGTGTTGATGACCTGCACGTAATCGCATCTTGGAGTTCAAAAACCATGGAAATCGCATTGGGACCCCAAAAACGGTGAGTAATAGCCCATGAAACGGGCCAGAATCAGGCAAAACGGCGAGTGTTGATGAATGACACGTAAGCGCATCTTGGGGTTCAGCAACCATTAAAATCGCTTCAGGACCCCAAAACAGTGAGTAATAGTCCATGTAACGGGCTAGAATCGGCCAAACTTGCGACCTCCGAGTGTAGATAACCGATAGGTAAATGCACCCCGAGGTTCATCAATCGTGGAAATCGCTCCGAGACCCCAAAATGGCGAGTAATAGTCCACCAAACGCAACAAAATTGGCCGAAATTGCTAGTGTTGATCACCTACACGTAAACGCACCTCGGGGATCATTAATCGTGGAAATCGCTCTAGGACCTCAAAAAGGTGAGCAATAGCCCATGAGACGGATCAAATCAGCCAAAACGGTGATTGTCAATGACCTGCACGTAATAGCACCTTGGAGTTGAACAACCATGGAAATCGCTTTGGTAGCCCAAAACCATGAGTAATAGTCCATGAAACAGGCCAGAATCGGCCAAAACGGTGGGTGTTGATGAACGATACGTAAGCGCACCTTGGGGTACAGCAACCATAAAAATCGCTCCGAGACCCCAAAATGGTGAGTAATAGTCCAGGAAAGGCGCCAAAATCGGCCAAAACTGCTAGTGTTGATGACCTACACATGAACGCCCCTCGGGGATAGCTAATTGTGGAAATCGCTCCAGGACCTCAAAAGGTGAACAATAGCCCATGAGACGGGCCGAATCAGACAAAATGGCGAGTGTTGATGACCTGCACGTAATAGCAACTTGGAGTTCTACAACCATGGAAATCGCACAGGGACCCAAAAACTGTGAGTAATAGCCCATGAAACGGGCTAGAATCGGCCAAAACGGCGAGTGTTGATGAACGATATGTAAGCAGACCTTGGGGTTTCACAATCATAAAAATCGCTCCAGGACCCCAAAATGGTCCACGAAACGTGCCAGAATCAGCCAAAACTGCGAGTTTTAATGACCTACACGTAAGCGCACATTGGGGTTCAGTAACCATAAAAATCGCTCCGGAACCGAGTATTAGCCCATGAAACGGGCCAGAATCGGCCAAAATGGCGAGTGTTGACGAACGAAACGTAAGCGCACCTTGGGCTTCGGCAACCATAAAAATCGCTCCGGGACCCCAAAATGACGACTAATAGTCCATGAAACAGGCCAGAATCGGCCAAAACGGCGAGTGTTAATATCATGCACGTAAGCGCACCTTGGGGTTCATAAACCAAGTAAATTGCTTCGGGAC
>NC_057807.1:3730514-3745322 GCF_018294505.1 Triticum aestivum
TGAAACAGGTCAGAATCGGCCAAAATGGCGAGCGTTAATGAACGACACGTAAGCGCACCTTGGGCTTCGGCAACCGTAAAAATTGCTCAGGGACCCCAAATGGTGAGTAATAGTCCACAAGACGGGCCAGAATCGGCCAAAAGAGTGCGTGTTGATGAACGATACGTAAGCGCACCTTGCGGTTCAACAACCATAAAAATCGCTCCAGGACCCCAAAACGGTGAGTGTTAATGTCATGCACGTAAGCGCACCTTGGGGTTCATAAACCAAGAAAATCACTTCGGAACCCCAAAACGGTCAGTAATAGTCCACGAAACGGGCCAGAGTCGGCCAAACCTGCGAGTGTTGATGAGCGAGAGGTAAATGCACCTCGAGGTTCATCAATCATAAAAATCGCTCCAAGACCCCAAAATGGTGAGTTGTCCAAGAAACGCGCCAAAATCGGCCAAAACTGCTAGTGTTGTTGACCTACACAAAAATGCACCTCGGGGATCATTAATTGTGGAAATCGCTCCAGGACCTCAAAAGGTGAGCAATAGCCCATGAGACGGGCCGAATCAGACAAAATGGCGAGTGTTGATGACCTGCACATAATAGCAACTTGGAGTTCTACAACCATGGAAATCGCACAGGGACCCAAAAACTGTGAGTAATAGCCCATGAAACGGGCTAGAATCGGCCAAAACGGCGAGTGTTGATGAACGATATGTAAACACACCTTGGGGTTTAGCAATCATAAAAATCGCTCCGGGACCCCAAATTGGTCCACGAAACAGGCCAGAATCAGCCAAAACTGCGAGTTTTAGTGACCTACACGTAAGCGCACATTGGGGTTCAGTAACCATAAAAATCGCTCCGGAACCCCAAATCGATGAGCAATAGCCCATGAAACGAGCCAGAATCGGCCAAAATGGCGAGTGTTGATGAACGACACGTAAGTACACCTTGGGCTTCGGCAACCATAAAAATCACTCCGGGGCCCCAAAATGATGAGTAATAGTCCATGAATCGGGATAGACTCGGCCAAAACGGTGAGTGTTAATGTCATGCACGTAAGTGCACCTTGGGGTTCATAAACCAAGTAAATCGCTTCGGGACCCCAAAACGGTGAGTAATAGTCCATGAAACGGGCCAGAATCGGCCAAAATGGCGAGTGTTGATGAATGACACGTAACCGCACCTTGGGCTTCAGCAACCATAAAAATCGCTCCGGGACCCCAAATGGTGAGTAACAGTCCATGAAACGGGCCAGAATCGGCCAAAACCATGGGTGTTGATGAATGATACGTAAGCGCACCTTGGGGTTCAGCACCCATAAAAATCTATACGGGACCCCAAAACGGCGAGTGTTAATGTCATGCATGTAAGCGCACCTTGGGGTTCATAAACCAAGAAAATCATTGACCCCAAAACGGTGATTAATAGTCCACGAAAAATGGGCCAGAGTCGGCCAGACCTGCGAGTGTTGATGACCGAGAGGTAAATGCACCCCGAGGTTCATCAATCATAAAAATCACTGTGAGTCCCCAAAATGGTGAGTAATAGTCCACGAAACGCAGCAAAACCCGCCAAAACTGCTAGTGTTGACGACCTACATGTTAACGCACTTCGGGAATCATTAATTGTGGAAATCGCTCCAGGACCTCAAAAAGGTGAGCAATAGCCCATGAGACGGGCCGAATCAGCCAAAAGGGTGATTGTCAATGACCTGCACGTAATAGCACCTTGGAGTTCAACAACCATGGAAATCGCACAGGGACCCCAAAACGGTGAGTAATAGCACATGAAACGGGCCAGAATCGGGCAAAACGGCGAGTGTTGATGATTGACATCTTGGGGTTCAACAACCATTAAAATCGCTTCGGTACCCCAAAACCGTGAGTAATAGTCCATGAAACGGGCCAGAATCGTCCAAAACGGTGGTTGTTGACGAATGATACGTAAGCGCACCTTGGGGTTCAGCAACCATAAAAATCGCTCCGGGACCCCAAAACGGCGAGTGTTAATGTCATGCAAATAAGCGCACCTTGGGGTTCATAAACCAAGAAAATCGCTTCGGAACCCCAAAACGGTGAGTAATAGTCCACGAAACGGGCCAGAATCGGCCAAACCTGCGAATGTTGATGACCGAGAGGTAAATGCACCCCGAGATTCGTCAATCATAAAAATCGCACCGAGATCCCAAAATAGTGAGTAATAGTCCACGAAACGCGCCAAAATCGGCCAAAACTGCTAGTGTTGATGACCTACACATTACCACACTTCGGGGATCATTAATTGTGGGAATCGCTCCAGGACCTCAAAAGGTGAGCAATAGCCAATGAGATGGGCCGTATCAGACAAAATGGCGAGTTTTGATGACCTGCACGTAATAGCACCTTGGAATTCTACAACCATGGAAATCGCACAGGGACCGCAAATCGGTGAGTAATAGCCCATGAAACGGGCTAGAATCGGCGAAAACAGCGAGTGTTGATGAACGATATGTAAGCACACCTTGGGGTTTAGCAATCATAAAAATCGCTCCAGGACCCCAAAATGGTCCACGAAACGGGCCAGAATCAGCCAAAATGCTAGTGTTGATGACCTGCACGTAATCGCATCTTGGAGTTCAAAAACCCTAGAAATCGCATCGGGGCCCCAAAACGGTGAGTAATAGCCAATGAAACGGGCCAGAATCGGGCAAAACGGCGAGTGTTGATGAATGACACGTAAGCGCATCTTGGGGTTCAGCAACCATTAAAATCGCTTCGGGACCCCAAAACGGCGAGTAATAGTCCATGAAACAGGCAAGAATCAGCCAAACTTGCAACCTGCGAGTGTAGATGACCGATAGGTAAATGCACCCACAGGTTCATCAATTGTGGAAATCGCTCTGAGACCCCAAAATGGCGAGTAATAGTCCACGAAATGCACCAAAATTGGCCAAAATGCACCAAAAATCGCTTCGGTACCCCAAAACCATGAGTAATAGTCCACGAAACGGGCCAGAATCGGCCAAAACGGTGGGTGTTGATGAACGATACGTAAGCGCACCTTGGGGTTCAGCAACCATAAAAATCGCCCCGGGACCCCAAAACGGATTGTGTTAATGTCATGCATGTAAGCGCACCTTGTGGTTCATAAACCAAGAAAATCGCTTCGCGACCCCAAAACGGTGAGTAATAGTCCATGAAACGGGCCAGAATCGGCCAAACCTGCGAGTGTTGATGACCGAGAGGTAAATGCACCCCGAGGTTCATCAATCACAAAAATCGCTCCGAGACCCCAAAATGGTGAGTAATAGTCCAAGTAACGCGCCAAAATCGGCCAAAACTGCTAGTGTTGATGACCTACACATAAACGCACCTCGGGGATCATTAATTGTGGAAATCGCTCTGGGACCTCAAAAGGTGAGCAATAGCCCATGAGGCGGGCCGAATCAGACAATATAGCAAGTGTTGATGACCTGCACATAATAGCAACTTGGAGTTCTACAACCATTGAAATCGCACAGGGACCCAAAAACTGTGAGTAATAGCCCATGAAACGGGCTAGAATCGGCCAAAACGGTGAGTGTTGATGAACGATATGTAAACACACCTTGGGGTTTAGCAATCATAAAAATCGCTCCGGGACTCCAAAATGGTCCACGAAATAGGACAAAATCAGCCAAAACTGCGAGTTTTAAGGACCTACATGTAAGCGCACATTAGGGTTCAGTAACCATAAAAATCGCTCCGGAACCGAGTAATAGCCCATGAAACGGGCCAGAGATGGCCAAAATGGCGAGTGTTGACGAACGACACGTAAGCGCACCTTGGGCTTCGGCAACCATAAAAATCGCTCCGGGACCCCAAAATGACGAGTAATAGTCCACGAAACGGGCCAGAATCAGCCAAAACGACGAGTGTTAATATCATGCACGTAAGCACCTTGGGGTTCATAAACCAAGTAAATCGCTTCGGGACCCCAAAACGGTGAGTAATAGTCCATGAAACGGGTCAGAATCGGCTAAAATGGCGAGTGTTGATAAACGACACGTAAGCGCACCTTGGGCTTCGGCAACCATAAAAATCGCTCCGGGACCCCAAATGGTGAGTAATATTCCACGAAATGGGCCAGAATCGGCCAAAAGAGTGGGTGTTGATGAACGATACGTAAGCGCACCATGGGGTTCAGCAACCATAAAAATCGCTACGGGACCCCAAAACGATGAGTGTTAACGTCATGCACGTAAGCGCACCTTGGGGTTCATAAACCAAGAAAAATCGCTTCGGTACCCTGAAGAGTAATAGTCCATGAAACGGGCCAGAATCGGCCTAACCTGCGAGTGTTGATGACTGAGAGGTAAATGCACCCTGAGGTTGATGAATCATTAAAATCGCTCCGAGACCCCAAAATGGTGAGTAATAGTCCACGAAACGCGCCAAAATCGGCCAAAACTGCTAGTGTTGATGACCTACACGTTAACGCACCTCGGGGATCATTAATTCTGGAAATCGCTCCAGGACCTCAAAAGATGAGCAATATCCCATGAGACGGGCCATATCAGACAAAATCGCGAGTATTGATGACCTGCACGTAATAGCACCTTGGAGTTCTACAACGATGGAAATAGCACAGGGACCGCCAAACGGTGAGTAATAGCCCATGAAACGAAAATAACGAGTGTTGATGAACGATACGTAAGCACACCTTGGGGTTTAGCAATCATAAAAATCGCTCCAGGACCCCAAAATGGTCCATGAAACGGGCCAGAATCAGCCAAACTGCGAGTGTTGATGACCTGCACGTAATCACATGTTGGAGTTCAAAAACCATGGAAATCGCATCGGGACGCAAAAACGGTGAGTAATAGCCCATGAAATTGGCCAGAATCAGGCAAAACGGTGAGTGTTGATGATTGACACGTAAGCGCATCTTGGGGTTCAACAACCATTAAAATCACTTTGGTACCCCAAAACCATGAGTAATAGTCCATGAAACGGGCCAGAATCGGGCAAGACGGTGAGTGTTGATGAATGACACGTAAGCGCATCTTGGGGTTCAGCAACCATTAAAATCGCTTCGGGACCCCAAAATGGTGAGTAATAGTCCATGAAACGGGCAAGAATCCGCCAAACTTGCGACCTGTGAGTGTAGATGACCGATAGATAAATGCACCCCGAGGTTCATCAATCGTGGAAATCGCTCCGAGACCCCAAAATGTCGAGTAATAGTCCACGAAACGCACCAAAATTGGCCAAAACTGCTACTGTTGATGACCTACACGTAAACGCACCTCGGGGATCATTAATCGTGGAAATCGCTCCAGGACCTCAAAAAGGTGAGCAATAGCCCATGAGACGGACCGAATCAGCCAAAACGGTGATTTTCAATAACCTGCACGTAATAGCACCTTGGAGTTCAACAACCATGGTATCGCACAGGGACCCCAAAACGGTGTAATAGGCCATAAAACGGCCAGAATCGGGCAAAACGGTGAGTGTTGATGATTGACACGTAAGCACATCTTGGTGTTCAACAACCATTAAAATCGCTTCGGTACCCCAAAACCATGAGTAATAGTCCATGAAACGGGCCAGAATCGGCCAAAGCGGTGGGTGTTGACGAACGATACATAAGCGCAGCTCGGGGTTCATCAACCATAAAAATCGCTCCGGGACCCCAAAACGGTGTGTGTTAATGTCATGCACGTAAGCGCACCTTGGGGTTCATAAACCAAGAAAATCGCTTCGGGACCCCAAAACGGTGAGTAATAGTCCACGAAACGGGTCAGAATCGGCCAAACCTGCGAGTGTTGATGACCAAGAGGTAAATGCACCCCGAGGTTCATCAATCATAAAAATCGCTCCGAGACCCCAAAATGGTGAGTAATAGTCCAAGAAACGCGCCAAAATCAGCCAGAACTGCTAGTGTTGATGACCTACACATAAACGCACCTCGCGGATCATTAATTGTGGAAATCGCTCCGGGACCTCAGAAGGTGAGCAATAGCCCAGGAGACGGGCCGAATCAGACAAAATGAGGAGTGTTGATGACATGCACGTAATAGCAACTTGGAGTTCTACAACCATGGAAATCGCACCGGGACGCCAAAACGGTGAGTAATAGCCCATGAAACGGGCCAAAATCGGGCAAAACGGCGAGTTATGATGAATGACACGTAAGCGCATCTTGGGGTTCAACAACCATTAAAATTGCTTCGGGACCCCAAAACGGTGAGTAATAGTCCATGAAACGGGCAAGAATCGTCCAAACTTGTGACCTATGAGTGTTGATGACCGATAGGTAAATGCACCCCGAGGTTCATCAATCGTGGAAATCGCTCCGAGACCCCAAAATGGCGAGTAATAGTCCACAAAATGCGCCAATATCGGCCGAAACTGCTAGTGTTGATGTCCTACACGTAAACGCACCTCAGGGATCATTAATCGTGGAAATCGCTCCCGGACCTCAAAATGGTGAGCAATAGCCGATGAGATGGTCTGAATCAGCCAAAATGGTAAGTGTTGATGACCTGCACGTAATAGCACCTTATAGTTGAAAAACCATGGAAATCACACAGGGACCCCAAAACGGTGAGTAATAGCCCATGAAATGGGCTAGAATCGGCAAAAACGGCGAGTGCTGATGAAATCATAAAAATTGCTCCAGGACCGTAAAATGGTGAGTAATAGTCCACGAAACGGGCCATAATCAACCAAAACGGCGAGTGTTGATGTCCTGCATGTAATCACACGTTGGAGTTTAAAACCCATGGAAATGGCACTGGGACGCCAAAACCGTGAGTAATAGCCCATGAAACGAGCCAGAATCGGGCAAAACTACGAGTGTTGATGAATGGCATGTAAACGGTGACTAATAGTCCAAGAAACTGGCCAGAATCGGCAAAAAATGCGAGTGTTAATGACCTGCACGTAAGCGCACATTGGGGTTCAGTAACTATGAAAATCGCTCCGGAGCCCCAAATCGATGAATAATAGTCCACGAAACGGGCCAAAATCAGCCAAAATGGTGAGTGTTGATATCCTGCATGTAATCATACCTGGGAGTTTAAAAACCATGGAAATGGCACCGGGACCCCAAAACGGTGAGTAATAGCCCACAAAATAGGCCAAAATCGGCCAAAATAGCGAGTGTTAATAACCTGCACGTAAGCGCACCTCGGGGTTCAGTAACCTTGGAAATTCCTCCTTACACCAAAATTGGTGAAACGGGTCAGAATCGTCAAAACGGTGAGTGTTGATGAACGACACGTAAGCGCACCTTGGGGTTCAGCAACCATAAAAATCGCTTTGGGACCCCAAAGCGGTGAGTAATAGTCCATGAAACGGGCCAGAATCGGCCAATATGGCAACTGTTGATGAACGACACGTAAGCGCACCTTGGGCTTCGGCAACCTTAAAATTCGCACCGGGACCACAAAATGGTGAGTAATAGTCCACGAAACGGGCCAGAATTGGCCAAAATGGGGGATGTTAATGAACGATACGTAAGCGCACCTTGGGGGTTCATAAACCAAGAAAATCGCTTCGGGACCCCAAAACGGTGAGTAATAGTCCACGAAACGGGCCAGAATCAGCCAAACTTGTGAGTGTTGATGACCGAGATGTAAATGCACCCCGAGGTTCATCAATCATAAAAATCGCTCCGAGACCCCAAAATTGTGTGTAATAGTCTAAGAAACGCGCCAAAATCGGCCAAAACTTCTAGTGTTGATGACATACACGAAGCGCACCTCGGGGATCATTAATTGTGGAAATCGCTCTAGGACCTGAAAAGGTGAGCAATAGCCCGTGAGACGGGCCGAATCAGACAAAATGGCGAGTGTTGATGACCTACACGTAATAGCAACTTGGAGTTCTACAACCATGGAAATCGCAGAGGGACCCCAAAACGGCAATTGTTGGTGAACGATATGTAAGCACACCTTGGGGTTTAGCAATCATAAAAATCGCTCCGGGACCCCAAAATGGTTCACGAAATGGGCCAGAATCAGCCAAAATTGCGAGCTTTAATGACCTACTCGTAAGCGCACGTTGGGGTTTAGTAACCATAAAAATCGCTTCGAAACCCCAAATCGACGAGTAATAGCCCATGAAATGGGCCAGAATCGGCCAAAATGGCGAGTGTTGATGAACGACACGTAAGCGCACCTTGGGCTTCGGCAACCATAAAAATTGCTCTGGGACCCCAAAATGATGAGTAATAGTCCACGAAACAGGCCAGAATCGGCGAAAACAGCGAGTGTTAATGACCTGCACGTAAACGCACCTCGGGGTTCATTAACCATGGAAATTGCTCCTTGCCCCCAAAAGGTGAGAAATAGTCCATGAAACGGGTCAGAATCGGCCGAAACGGTGGGTGTTGATGAACGATACGTAAGCACACCTTGCGGTTCAGCAACCATAAAAATCGCTCTGGGACCCCAAAACGGTGAGCGTTAATGTCATGCACGTAAGCGCACCTTGGGGTTCATAAACCAAGAAAATCGCTTCGGGATGCCAAAACATTGAGTAATAGTCCACGAAACGGGCCAGAATCGGACAAACATATGAGTGTTGATGACCGAGAGGTAAATGCACCCTCAGGTTCATCAATCATAAAAATCGCTCCGAGACCCCAAAATGGTGAGTAATAGTCCACGAAATGCGCCAAAATCAGCCAAAATTGCTAGTGTTGAGGACCTACACGTAAACGCACCTCGGGGATCATTAATCATGGAAATCGCTCCAAGACCTCAACAGGTGAGCTATAGCACATGAGACGGACCGAATCAGACAAAATGGGGATTGTTGATGACCTGCACGTAATGGCACCTTAGAGATCTACAACCATGGAAATCTAACAGGGACCGCAAAACGGTGAGTAATAGCCCATGAAACGGGCTAGAATCGGCGAAAACGGCGAGTGTTGATGAAGGATGCATAAGCACACCTTGGCGGTTTAGCAATCATATAAATCGCTTCGGGACCCCAAAATGGTCCACGAAACGGGCCAGAATCAGCTAAAATGGCGAGTGTTGATGACCTGCGCGTAATCGCATCTTGGAGTTCAAAAACCCTTGAAATTGCATCAGGACCCCAGAACGGTGTGTATTAGCCCATGAAATGCGCCAGATAGGGCAAAACGGCGAGTGTTGATGAATGACACGTAAGCACATCTTTGGGTTCAACAACCATTAAAATTGCTTCGGGACCCCAAAACGGTGAGTATTAGTCCATGAAACGGGCAAGAATCGGCCAAACTTGCGACCTGCAAGTGTTGATGACCGATAGGTAAATGCACCCTGAGGTTCATCAATCGTGCAAATCGCTACGAGACCACAAAATGGCGAGTAATTGTCCAAAAAATGCACAAAAACTAGCCAAAACTACTAGTGTTGATGACCTACACGTAAACGCACCTCGGGGATCATTAATCGTGGAAATCACTCCAGGACCTCAAAAAGGTGAGCAATAGCCCATGAGACGGGCCGAATCAGCCAAAACAGTGATTGTCAATGACCTGCACCTAATAGCACCTTGGAGTTCAACAACCATGGAAATCGCACAGGGACCCCAAAACGGTGAGTAATAGCCCATGAAACGGGCCAGAATCGGGCAAAACGGTGAGTGTTGATGATTGACACGTAAGCGCATCTTGGGGTTCAACAACCATTAAAATCACTTTGGTACCCCAAAACCATGAGTAATATTCCATGAAACTGGCCAGAATTGGCCAAAACGGTGGGTGTTGATGAATGATACGTAAGCGCACCTTGGGGTTCAACAGCCATAAAAACCGCTATGGGACCCCAAAACGGTGTGTGTTAATGTCATGCACGTAAGCACACCTTGGGGTTCATAAACCAAGAAAATCGCTTCGGAACCCCAAAACGATGAGTAATAGTCCACGAAACGGGCCAGAATCAGCCAAACCTACGAGTGTTGATGACCGAGAGGTAAATGCACCCCGAGGTTCATCAATCATAAAAATCGCTCCGAGACCCCAAAATGCTGAGTAATAGTCCACGAAACGCGCCAAAATCGGCCAAAACTGCTAGTGTTGATGACCTACACGTTAACGCACTTCGGGGATCATTAATTGTGGAAAACGCTCCAGGACCTCAAAACGTGAGCAATAGCCCATGAGACGGGCCGTATCAGACAAAATGGTGAGTATTGATGACCTGCAAGTAATAGCACCTTGGAGTTCTAAAACCATGGAAATCGCACAGGGACCGCAAAACGGTGAGTAATCCCATGAAACGGGCTAGAATCGGCGAAAACAACGAGTGTTGATGAACGATATGTAAGCACACCTTGGGGTTTAGCAATCATAAAAATCGCTCCAGGACCACAAAATGGTCCATGAAACGGGCCAGAATAAGCCAAACTGCGAGTGTTGATGACCTGCACGTAATCGAATGTTGGAGTTCAAAAACCATAGAAATCGCATCGGGGCCCCAAAACGGTGAGTAATTGCCCATGAAACGGGCCAGAATCGGGCAAAACGGTGAGTGTTGATGAATGACACGTAAGCGCATCTTGGGGTTCAGCAACCATTAAAATCGCTTCGGGACCCCAAAACGGTGAGTAATAGTCCATGAAACGGGCAAGAATCGGCCAAACTTGCGACCTGTGAGTGTAGATGACCGATAGATATATGCACCCCGAGGTTCATCAATCGTGGAAATCGCTCCGAGACCCCAAAATGGCGAGTAATAGTCCACGAAACGCACCAAAAATGGCCAAAACTGCTACTGTTGATGACCTACACGTAAACGCACCTCGGGGATCATTAATCGTGGAAATCGCTCCAAGACCTCAAAAAGGTGAGCAATAGCCCATGAGACGGACCGAATCAGCCAAAACGGTGATTTTCAATAACCTACACGTAATAGCACCTTGGAGTTCAACAACCATGGTATCGCACAGGGACCCCAAAACGGTGTAATAGCCCATGAAACGGCCAGAATCGGGCAAAACGGTGAGTGTTGATGATTGACACATAAGCGCATCTTGGGGTTCAACAACCATTAAAATCGCTTCGGTACCCCAAATCCATGAGTAATAGTCCATGAAACGGGCCAGAATCGGCCAAAACGGTGGGTGTTGACGAACGATACGTAAGCGCAGCTCGGGGTTCAGCAACCATAAAAATCGCTCCGGGACCCCAAAACGGTGTGTGTTAATGTCATGCACGTAACGGGTCAGAATCGGCCAAACCTGCGAGTGTTGATGACCGTGAGGTAAATGCACCCCGAGGTTCATCAATCATAAAAATCACTCCGAGACCCCAAAATGGTGAGTAATAGTTCAAGAAACGCGCCAAAATCGGCCAGAACTGCTAGTGTTGATGACCTACACATAAACGCACCTCGGGGATCATTAATTGTGGAAATCGCTCCGGGACCTCAGAAGGTGAGCAATAGCCCATGAGACGGGCCGAATCAGACGAAATGAGGAGTGTTGATGACATGCACGTAATAGCAACTTGGAGTTCTACAACCATGGAAATCGCACCGTGTCAGGACCCCGACTCGATGTCACATCGATCTAGCCGGTAACACCTCATATCACTTTGCGGCCTCACGCACGGTATCCCCACGGGTGTCGCCTTACCTTTGCCCGGGACCGTTTGCGCCTTTTGGCTCACGTATATGATAGTGTCGCTAGCATCCATATGATAAGGAGCCCGGGCTGACATGACTAGTCGTAAACCCAAAGTGGCACAGACTTACAGGGACAGGCATCCATGACCCAGCTTCGAACGTGTCGGTCATCAGCAAGTGGGTCCGGGCTGTAGCACTGGGCTAGCAGGACTCGGGTAAACCGGGCTGTAGCGGGCTAACAGGACTCCGGTACTCAAAGCGTGACATTTCCCCGAAGGGACAGACACAGGAACGAAGAAGGACACATGCCGGCCAGCCTAAGTGTTCCGGAGCAGTAGCAAGCTACCATGACTCAGTGGAAACACTAGGAGACATTTCCCGGTAAGAGAGGCTACTAAAGATAAACAACTAGATGGTCAGATCCCACACATACCAAGCATTTCAATAACATACACACAATATGCTCGATATGTGCAAATACAACATGGCATCACGACATGTCTCTACGACTCAAGTAATTATTCATTAGGCTCCGAGGAGCGAGACATTACAAACATGGGTCTCACGACCCAACAATCAGAGCATACAAGTCAAAGCACAAGCGGAAGCTATCATGTCTGAGTACAGACATCTATAAATGAAAAAGGCTGAGAAGCCTGACTATCTATCAGATCCTGCCGAGGGCACAAGATCGTAGCTGAGGTATCAAGCTAAACGTCTAAGTCCACGTGGAACTACTAGTGAGACTGAAGTCTCTCTACAAAAACATAAAATAGGCAAACGTGAGTACAAATGTACCCAGCAAGACTTACATCAGAACTATCTACATATGCATCATTATCAACAAAGGGGATGGTAGGGTTTGACTGCAGCAAGCCAGCTTTGACTCGGTGGCTATCCTGAACTACGACTGCAAGTAACTCTTTTGAAGTGGCGCACACGAGTCCACATATTCACCAACCAATACACCACTATGGATCCGCTCCCGTCTCCCTACGAGAACGCCATCCATAGCACTCACGCTTATCTTGCGTGTTTTAGAGTATCCACTTTCACTTGTCTATGAACTGTACAAGGGGTCCAAGTTTCCATATCCGAGGAATCCGGCTATTCGAATAGATGATGATAACCCTGCAGGGGTGTACTTCTTCACACACGCTCCCGCCACTTACCGCCCTGTACACGTCATGTACCTCGGCAACCTTCAAGCGGAAGCCGGGCGAGGGAGTCGGCCACGACCTGACTAACCGAACAAGTCTCTAGTCCAGGTTTATCGCCTATTCGGGTTCCATCCGCAAGGAGATCCGGCTGGGGTGTCGCTCACGGCCCCAAACGATGTGAGCAGGGTTCCCAAGCCCACCATCCGGGTGCCACTTGGTACACCGTGCCACTGTGCCTAGTCTGTCCCAAGCCCACCTGTACCGGGTGCCACTTGGTAGACTACTAACACTACCTACAAACACCAGAAACTAGTTGCAACTCCTGGACAGAGATCATGTTGATTAATAAGTCGAGAGGGGTCGAGTTACCGGAACCCAATGTGTGGTAGTAGCTGTTCATGGATCACAAACACAGAACTCAGTTCCTGAGGACGGCTACAATGAGACAACCCACCATATACTCCTACATGGCCTCTCACCGCTACCTTTACCAAATCATGTTCACACACTTAGCTCACACACATTGGGACATGTTCACACGCCTCTGATTCATCCCCGATGAAACAGACCTGACTCAACTCTAAGCAGTAGCAGGCATGACAAACAAGCATGAATGAGTAGGCACATCAGGGCTCAAACAACTCCTACTCATGCTAGTGGGTTTCATCTATTTACTGTGGCAATGACAGGTCATGCAAAGGATAAAGGGTTCAGCTACCGCAGCAAGTATCAAATATGTCGTTGTTGTCCTAATGCAGTAAAAGAGAGCAGGAGCGAGAGAGTGGGATTTTATCGGAATGAACAAGGGGGGTTTTGCTTGCCTGGCACTTCTGAAGATAATATAGCTCTTCATCGGTGTCATCGATCACATCGTCGGTACACGTCTATCGAGAGGGGACAAATACCGGCAACACAGAAAGGAACACAATCAATGCAATGCACAATATGATGCATGCTTTGACATGGCAATATGAATGTGTTTTGGGCTAATGCACCTAAAACCAGATTAAATGAAGTTGGTTTGAATCCAAGATTCAAATTCAAACTCCATATGTGGTTATTTAAATGTCATTCACTTCATTTGCCCTAAACAGTTGTGATAAGTTGTTCTAACATGCATGAAAATGGTACAGATGGATTCCTTGAATTTTTCTGATAATTTTTCATATATAAATTATTTAATTTGGAGTTATGGTTGAATTTCTATGATTTATTGAAGTTTTAGCTATTTTCTGGAATTTCCTGATTATTTTTAAATCCAGAAAATACTTATTGCGTCAGCCCCACGTCACAGTGACGTCAGCAGGGTCAACTGGGCTGGCTCGGGTCAAACCTGACGTGTGGGGGCCACACGTCAGTGACACAGGAGCTAATCCCGGTCAAACCCAGCGCTGACTGGGGTTTGACCAGGGGTGGGGCCCACTGCCAGTGGCTGTGGGTTTAATTAGTTGGGTCATTAACACTAATTAAGCGTGCCACGTCGGCGGTCGCCGGAGTATCACCGGCGGCGACCATTCCGCACGGCGGCGCGGCTCGGATTTGAGCTAGGGGCGATGGTTTGGCGCGCGGTTTGGCTCATTAGAACGTCCGCGACGCGGCGCGTCCAGCGGTTGCTGTGGCCGCGGCTGGGGTGGCCGGAGCCGACGACGGCGATGGCAAGTGCGGCGGCCGGAGCTTCGGGTTCGAGCGGGGCGAGGCCACAGAGGACGGGAAGGATGGCTAAGGGGCTCGCCGAGCTCCTGAAGATGCTAGGAGCACGGTGCCGTGCTCGGTTTCGAGCCTTGCTGGCTGCAGTGACGGCGGCGACATCGCCGGCGGCGTGGGGTTCTCGGCTCGTTGTGAACGGCGGCTAGAGAGGGAGGTAGGGCACGGGGAGAGGGGGAATCGGGTCAAGGGCTCACCGCGGAGCTGCAGGGAGGGTTAGTGGGCTCGGGGGCGCGCCGGAGTGGCCGAATCGACGGAGAAGGGCGCCGGGGCCGAAGCTTGGAGATGATGACGATGGCGGCTGCTCGGGGCCCTCCTGGTCGCGTGAGACGTCGAGGAGGTCGAGGGAGGCACTGCGGAGCT
>NC_057807.1:3746794-3747730 GCF_018294505.1 Triticum aestivum
AGCACCAGAAGCTAGGGATGTGACAACTCACCCCCACTAAACAAGAATCTCGTCTCGAGATTCAAGCGTAGGGTAGGATGAAGGGGAAACGCAAACTAGTACAATCTTCATGATCCAGGTTGCACTTCAAAGGAACATTGATTCGATCACCATCATCGTCTTGAAGTCTTGCTCTGAGAAATCCTGTCAACATGACATGGAGGGAAGAAGGAGACTCTAGAGGGGTCGATCTTCTCGAAGATCGAACAGCTCACGGAATGAGACATAGGACCATCTCTCGGGTTGAGACACGAGATACACATCAAGAGGGGTGGAAAGAAACGGATGACGAAGGTTCACTAGGTGGACAACAATTCCACACTTAAGAAGGTGGTAAACGATTGTCCACGTAGCGAGGAGTTGAGTTGCCATGACACCACGACGAAACATCCTTGAGAAGGGTGATTCGTAGATTATTATATTAAATGGCAAAAAGAATTACCTTTGATATAGAGATCACTGAGACTCTCTATATCAGCCTAAGGCAAATCACAGCAATCGATTGGCGGGGGTCGGTAGAATGGCATACTCGGACTTGGATGATGTGGATTACCTTGTTGAAGACAACGTAATGGATGAATTTGCTTATCACCGGAGATGGAAGAGACCCATGGTAGAATGGCACATTGGCGGTGCAAGCTAGGAACAAAATGCAAATGCTGGGAATGATTCTGGTAACTGGGGAAAAACCCAACAACAGAGAGTGAATTCACTGTTTGAAAAGATCATAGCATTGCCGAGGAAACTGAGAGCAAACCCAGTTAGTGCCGATGATAACACCTAGCGCTTGTGCGTGCTCTCAAGAACTTGAGCATTTCCATATTCATCAAGGTTTTACCAACATCCGTGTCAAGAATCCTGGCAACACAACATACCACCATGATGAACAACGATGGA
>NC_057807.1:3748811-3757089 GCF_018294505.1 Triticum aestivum
CGATTCTTGGAGAGAAGGTGGTTCACAAGAAACCAACTTGATCACGAGCTCAACATAGCGGTCAGGTGACAACCTGGTAATACTTCCGAGAAGATCTTCGGAAATCACGAACCACCGACATGTTACTAAGCTCGAGAACAATCTTGCTTTTCAGGGCAAGATGATATGATCAAATGAGCGAGGACTTGACAAAATCCTAACTCATCAATCAAAGAGTGCACCAGGAAATAAGGACTAGGTAGCACGATCAATCTTAGAATGGTGATTCAAAAACCGACACACTAAGAATGAAATTATTGTCCTTTAACTACCAAGCAATGGGGTTGCTAGGAGTATTGAGTTCACACATCATGATTCACTTGTCGGCACTCCGGCTGCAACAACACGGAACCGAGGAATGAAAAAAAATGGCGAGAAGTATCACTATGTCAAGAATTCACAAAAAGTGGTGCAATTCCCATGATATTCCTGATATAATGATGGTAATACTTCAGGGTAGAGCAGACCAGAAGCTGGATTGTGACTTGATCTGTGGAACACAACTACTTTGACCCAATCCTAAATATGGATGAGGTACTGGAGTTTGTTTCTCCTATTCATTCTGAAATAGAATGGCTTGGCGGACCACAAGGGTAATAGGCATCGACGAACGAATGCACGCATACTCTTGACTATCAATTGAGAGACAAGGGCCAGAAAACAACTAAAGAGGGACAACTCAAAAGAACATATGATTTTCCAAGTTGTGGATGCATGGACTAGCATGTCGAACGAATTCAACATATTTCTTCCGGATAACCCATGCAGAAAGGTAGAACTGGCAGAGTCACAATATAGAATCGAGAACCCATCGAGAGCACTCTGATTGTGATCTGTCGATCAGCGAGGAACATCTGCCATAAACGGTTCATAGTATTTGGAAGAAGGAAATACCACGGACCTCGAGGACTAATGCAAGGGTTACTAATATCCTGAAGGAACTAGCAACACTATCAACATGATTTAAGTAGAGTGAATCTCGGGTTCAAAAACCCAGGAATAGAATACCTACTACTAAGTAGCATCACAGGATGCTTTCGAGAATGATGGCCAGAATCATCACACTGGGAACACAAATCATGGCTAAATTACTAGATGATCCCCTAAGACACCTAGGGTCATAATAATAACTCCAACATAAAGGTCGAGGCAATAAAGTACCTCAACTCACTGATTTGTGTGATTAATCTGACCAAAGGCACATCGGAAACAGGAGGAAGGGATTTGCAAATGCATAAGACTGTTTGGAAACCTGGGATGACTCGGACAGCATAACGGCTGTAAATGCTCAGAAAAGATTTGAGACATTCACAAAAATGGTGGCATAACCACTCAGAAGCACAATATCAAGGTTTCGAGATCAACAGTTAACATACGGAAGTAGTAGGAGATGAACTGAGGCTTGAATCAACAATCTTATAAGTCTACGGATTAGTAACACGTGATCCTGATAGAAAGAAGAGATAGCCTAGTTCTTAATCCCCGTAGAAGATAAGATGATGACTCAGATCAGAAGGGCATAAGGTATAAGGAGTAAAAAGAGCCTTACGTTCCATCCCACAATCAATTCCCTTACATATAACTAAAGCATTTCTAGACTCAACTTCGACCAGTTTGGCTTGGTAAACCTACAAGTAGTCAAGCTCTGATACCAACGCTGTCAGGACCCCGACTCAATGTCACATCGATCTAGCCGGTAACACCTCATATCACTTTGCGGCCTCACGCACGGTATCCCCACGGGTGTCGCCTTACCTTTGCCCGGGACCGTTTGTGCCTTTTGGCTCACGTATATGATAGTGTCGCTAGCATCCATATGATAAGGAGCCCGGGCTGACATGACTAGTCGTAAACCCAAAGTGGCACAGACTTACAGGGACAGGCATCCATGACCCAGCTTCGAACGTGTCGGTCATCAGCAAGTGGGTCCGGGCTGTAGCACTGGGCTAGCAGGACTCCGGTAAACCGGGCTGTAGCGGGCTAACAGGACTCCGGTACTCAAAGCGTGACATTTCCCCGAAGGGACAGACACAGGAACGAAGAAGGACACATGCCGGCCAGCCTAAGTGTTCTAGAGCAGTAGCAAGCTACCATGGCTCAGCGGTAACACTAGGAGACATTTCCCGGTAAGAGAGGCTACTAAAGATAAACAACTAGATAGTCAGATCCCACACATACCAAGCATTTCAATCACACACACAATATGCTCGATATGTGCAAATACAACGAAGCATCACAACATGACTCTACGACACAAGTACTTTATTCATTAGGCTCCGAGGAGCGAGATATTACAAACATGGGTCTCATGACCCAACACTCAGAGCATACAAGTCAAAGCACAAGCGGAAGCTATCATGTCTGAGTACAGACATCTATAAATGAAAAAGGCTGAGAAGCCTGACTATCTATCAGATCCTGCCGGGACACAAGATCGTAGCTGAGGTATCAAGCTAAACGTCGAAGTCCACGTGAAACTACTAGCGAGACCGAAGTCTCTCTGCAAAAACATAAAATAGGCAAACGTGAGTACAAATGTACCCAGCAAGACTTACATCAGAACTATCTACATATGCATCATTATCAACAAAGGGGTGGTGGGGTTTAACTGTAGCAAGCCAGCTTTGACTCGGTGGCTATCCTAAACTACGACTGCAATGTAACTCTTTGAGGTGGCGCACATGAGTCCACAAATTCACCATATCAATACACCACTATGGAATCGCTCCCGTCTCCCTACGAGAACGCCATCCATAGCACTCACGCTTATCTTGCGTATTTTAGAGTATCCACTTTCACTTGTCTATGAACTGATATAAGCAACCCAGAGGTCCTTTTCCGTGGACATGGCTATTCGAATAGATTAGGTTAACCCTGCAGGGGTGTACTTCTTCACACACGCTCTCACCACTTACCGCCGTTTACACGACATGTACTCGGCAACCTTCAAGCGGAAGCCCAACGTGGGTGTCGGCCACGACCTACCTAATCACGTAAGTCTCTAGTCCAGGTTTATCGCCTATTCGGGTTCCATCCATGAGGAGATCCGGCCGGAGTTTCGCTCACAGCCCCAAACGATGTGAACAGGGTTCCCGAGACACCAAACGGGCGCCCGGTACACCGTGCCACGTGCCTACCGCATCACAGCCCACCCCTACGGTCAGCGCTGCCCACGGCCTCCAGCATACTACAAACACCAGAAACTACTTGCAACTCCTGGACAGAGGACAAGGGTGATCAAGAAGCCGAGAGGGTCCATTGGTTTCGGGCCCAATGCGTGGTAGTAGCTGAATCATGGATCACAAACACAGAACTCAGTTCCTGAGGACGGCTGCAATGAGACAACCCACCATGTACTCCTACATGGCCTCTCACCGCTACCTTTACCAAATCGTGTTCACACACTTAGCTCACACACAGTAGGACAGGTTCACACGCCTCTGATTCATCCCCGATGAATCAGACCTGACTCAACTCTAAGCAATAGCAGGCATGACAAACAAACATGAATGAGTAGGCACATCAGGGCTCAAACAACTCCTACTCATGCTAGTGGGTTTCATCTATTTACTATGGCAATGACAGGTCATGCAAAGGACAAAGGGGTTCAGCTACCGCAGCAAGTAACAGATGAATCGGTGTTGTCCTAATGCAGTAAAAGAGAGCAGGAGCGAGAGAGTAGGATTGTATCGGAATGAACAAGGGGGTTTTGCTTGCCTGGCACTTTTGAAGATAACATTGAGTCTTCATCAGTGTCAACGATCACATCATCGGTATCACGTCTATCGAGAGGGGACAAATACCGGCAACACAGAAGGGAACACAATCAATGCAATGCACAATATGATGCATGATCATGACATGGCAAAATGAATGTGTCTTGGGCTAATGCAACTAGCAACAGATTAAATGAAGTTGGTTTGAATCCAAGATTCAAATTCAAACTCCATATGTGGTTATTTAAATGTCATTCACTTCATTTGCCCTAAACAGTAGTGATAAGTTGTTCTAACATGCATGAAAATGGTACAGATGCATTCCTTGAATTTTTTTGATAATTTTTCATATATAAATTATTTAATTTGGAGTTACGATTAATTTTCTATGATTTATTGAAGTTTAGAATATATTCTGGAATTATAAATCATTTCCTAATTTATTTTAATTCCAGAAATACTTTACTGCGTCAGCATGACGTATTAGTGACGTCAGCAGGTCAACGTGGCTGGTCCAGGTCAAACCTGGCCAGTGGGTCCCATCCGTCAGTGACTAACCTAACTAATCTAATTCAGTTAGCGGCCTGGGGCCCATTGTCAGTGTCTATTAAACTAACTAATATTTAGTTAACACTAATCCTAGCCTAATTAACAGGCCGGCCCCACATGTCATGGACACAGGGGGGGGGGTCAAAGGGTCAAACCCCCTGGTCGGCGGGGTCAACTCGCCGGCGTTTAGCCGCCGGCGAGGCTAAACGCGGCGGTGCAGGTGCGGGTTTCACGTACAGGGCACCGTTCGGGGCGCCGTTGGGCGCTATGGATAGCTGGGAGTGGCCCGCGGCGAGTGGTGCAGGTAGTTGGGTTCGGGGTCGCCGGAAAAGGCGCCGGCGACGAGCTTTGGCGGTGGTGGTGGTCGGTGATGCACGGGCGCGTCGCTACGGTGCGTCGGTGAGCAAAAGGAGAGGCTGGGCAGCACCTGCTAGGCACGGGGAGCACCACGAGCAGCATGGTGAGGCCAGAGGGGCATGGAGGCTATGCGTGCAGCAGCAATGGCGGACGGCGGCTTCAGTGCTCGTGGGGAACGGTGCTACAGCACGGGGGCGAGCACAAGGAGTTAGGGGATAAGGTAAGTGGCTCACGGCGAGTCAGACGGTGCAGACGGCGGGGCCGGGGAGGCTCTGGATGCGGCGAATCAAGCGACGGAGATCGCCGGCACCGAGGTTGAAGAAGACGTCCGGGGCGGCGATGCAGCGCTCCCCTGGTTGCTTGGCTCGGGGTGGACGAGGAGGACGACGATGCGGAGCTCGGGGATACGAAGAGGGAGCGAGGGAGTGGCTGTGGCTGCGGCGGTGACGAACGGCGGCGACGATGGCGTTCGGCCGTTCGCGGGAGAGGGAAACAGAGGAGGGGGAGGAGCACAGGGAGAATGAGAGGGGCCAGGGGGTGCGTGGCGTCTCCGTGGCGCAGGTCAGGACGAGGGAGGGCAAGCAGGAGGTGGCAGGAGGACGTGGCCGCGGTCGCTCGCGTGCGGGCACGCAGCTGCTTCGGGGCGAGGGGAGGAAGACGACGGAGGGGCTGCGGTGGTGGGCTGGGCCAGTTGGCCAGGCCGCCTGCTGGGCCGGCCAGGTGGGCTGCCAGGTAGGTCCAGGTGAGTTCTCTCTCTCTCCTCTATTTTCTGTTTTCTATTATTTCTGCAACTGTAGGGCTTTATTAAAAATACTTAGGCATCTTAAAAAAATCCTGGAATAATCAAGGGCTCTATTTAGATTATTTCCAACAGCCCACACTTATTTTCAGAATTATTTGGGCATTTAGAATATTTTATAGCATTTAAATGCCCAAATGCAAATAGAGTATGATTTAATTCAGAGCCCAATATGTCCTGCAAAAATATAAATCATTTTTGGTAGATGCTTTCACCTCTAACCAGAAATGTTGAACATTTTTAGAGGGCATTTTGGGTTTAATGAAAAAGATTTTATTTTGACCCTAGTTGAATTCATTTGGTGCTAGGGTTTAGTCAATCCCCATTTCAGGTTTAAATGAAATTTAAACTGTCAGGACCCCGACTCGATGTCACATCGATCTAGCTGGTAACACCTCATATCACTTTGCGGCCTCACGCACGGTATTCCCACGGGTGTCGTCTTACCTTTTCCCGGGACCGTTTGCGCCTTTTGGCTCACGTATATGATAGTGTCGCTAGCATCCATATGATAAAGAGCCCGGGCTGACATGACTAGTCGTAAACCCAAAGTGGCACAGACTTACAGGGACAGGCATCCATGACCCAGCTTCGAACGTGTCGGTCATCAGCAAGTGGGTCCGGGTTGTAGCACTGGGCTAGCAGGACTCCGGTAAACCGGGCTGTAGCGGGCTAACAGGACTCCGGTACTCAAAGCGTGACATTTCCCCGAAGGGACAGACACAGGAACGAAGAAGGACACATGCCGGCCAGCCTAAGTGTTCCGGAGCAGTAGCAAGCTACCATGGCTCAGTGGAAACACTAGGAGACATTTCCCGGTAAGAGAGGCTACTAAAGATAAACAACTAGATGGTCAGATCCCACACATACCAAGCATTTCAATAACATACACACAATATGCTCGATATGTGCAAATACAACATGGCATCACAACATGTCTCTACGACTCAAGTAATTATTCATTAGGCTTCGAGGAGCGAGACATTACAAACATGGGTCTCACGACCCAACAATCAGAGCATACAAGTCAAAGCACAAGCGGAAGCTATCATGTCTGAGTACAGACATCTATAAATGAAAAAGGCTGAGAAGCCTGACTATCTATCAGGTCCTGCCGAGGGCACAAGATCGTAGCTGAGGTATCAAGCTAAACGTCGAAGTCCACGTGGAACTACTAGTGAGACTGAAGTCTCTCTGCAAAAACATAAAATAGGCAAACGTGAGTACAAATGTACCCAGCAAGACTTACATCAGAACTATCTACATATGCATCATTATCAACAAAGGGGATGGTAGGGTTTGACTGCAGCAAGCCAGCTTTGACTCGGTGGCTATCCTGAACTACGACTGCAAGTAACTCTTTTGAAGTGGCGCACACGAGTCCACATATTCACCAACCAATACAACACTATGGATCCGCTCCCGTCTCCCTACGAGAACGCCATCCATAGCACTCACGCTTATCTTGCGTGTTTTAGAGTATCCACTTTCACTTGTCTATGAACTGTACAAGGGGTCCAAGTTTCCATATCCGAGGAATCCGGCTATTCGAATAGATGATGATAACCCTGCAGGGGTGTACTTCTTCACACACGCTCCCGCCACTTACCGCCCTGTACACGTCATGTACCTCGGCAACCTTCAAGCGGAAGCCGGGCGAGGGAGTCGGCCACGACCTGACTAACCGAACAAGTCTCTAGTCCAGGTTTATCGCCTATTCGGGTTCCATCCGCAAGGAGATCCGTCCGGGGTGTCGCTCACGGCCCAGAACGATGTGAGCAGGGTTCCCAAGCCCACCATCCGGGTGCCACTTGGTACACCATGCCACTGTGCCTAGTCTGTCCCAAGCCCACCTGTACCGGTGCCACTTGGTAGACTACTAACACTACCTACAAACACCAGAAACTAGTTGCAACTCCTGGACAGAGATCATGTTGATTAATAAGTCGAGAGGGGTCGAGTTACCGGAACCCAATGTGTGGTAGTAGCTGTTCATGGATCACAAACACAGAACTCAGTTCCTGAGGACGGCTGCAATGAGACAACCCACCATGTACTCCTACATGGCCTCTCACCGCTACCTTTACCAAATCGTGTTCACACACTTAGCTCACACACATTGGGACATGTTCACACGCCTCTGATTCATCCCCGATGAAACAGACCTGACTCAACTCTAAGCAGTAGCAGGCATGACAAACAAGCATGAATGAGTAGGCACATCAGGGCTCAAACAACTCCTACTCATGCGAGTGGGTTTCATCTATTTACTGTGGCAATGACAGGTCATGCAAAGGATAAAGGGTTCAGCTACCGCAGCAAGTATCAAATATGTCATTGTTGTCCTAATGCAGTAAAAGAGAGCAGGAGCGAGAGAGTGGGATTTTATCGGAATGAACAAGGGGGGTTTTGCTTGCCTGGCACTTCTGAAGATAATATAGCTCTTCATCGGTGTCATCGATCACATCGTCGGTACACGTCTATCGAGAGGGGACAAATACCGGCAACACAGAAAGGAACACAATCAATGCAATGCACAATATGATGCATGCTATGACATGGCAATATGAATGTGTTTTGGGCTAATGCACCTAAAACCAGATTAAATGAAGTTGGTTTGAATCCAAGATTCAAATTCAAACTCCATATGTGGTTATTTAAATGTCATTCACTTCATTTGCCCTAAACAGTAGTGATAAGTTGTTCTAACATGCATGAAAATGGTACAGATGGATTCCTTGAATTTTTCTGATAATTTTTCATATATAAATTATTTAATTTGGAGTTACGGTTGAATTTCTATGATTTATTGAAGTTT